>NW_028163321.1:0-5000 GCF_964263955.1 Coregonus lavaretus
CAGACACTACAGATACAGATACAGACACAGACACTACAGATACAGACACTACAGATACAGACACTACAGATACAGACACTACAGATACAGACACTACAGATACAGACACTACAGATACAGACACAGACACTACAGATAAAGACACTACAGATACAGACACTACAGATACAGACACTACAGATACAGACACTACAGATACAGACACTATAGACAAAGACACTACAGATACAGACACTACAGATACAGACACTACAGATACAGACACTACAGATACAGATACTACAGATACAGACACTACAGAAACAGACACTACAGATACAGACACTACAGATACAGATACAGACACTACAGATACAGATACAGACACTACAGATACAGACACAGACACTACAGATACAGACACAGACACTACAGACACAGACACTACAGATAGAGACACTACAGATACAGACACTACAGATACAGACACTACAGATATAGACACAGACACTACAGATACAGACACTACAGATACAGACACTGCAGATACAGACACTACAGATACAGACACTACAGATACAGACACTACATATACAGACACTACAGACACAGACACTACAGATACAGACACTACAGATACAGACACTACAGATACAGACACTACAGATACAGATACTACAGATACAGACACTACAGATACAGATACAGACACTACAGATACAGATACAGACACTACAGATACAGATACTACAGATACAGACACTACAGATACAGACACTACAGATACAGACACTACAGATACAGATACAGACACTACAGATACAGACAGACACTACAGATACAGACACTGCAGATACAGACACAGACACAACAGATACAGACACAGACACTACAGATACAGACACAGACACTACAGATACAGACACTACAGACACAGACACTACAGACAAAGACACTACAGATACAGACACTACATATACAGACACTACAGATACAGACACTACAGATACAGACACTACAGATACAGACACTACAGATACAGATACTACAGATACAGACACTACAGATACAGACACTACAGATACAGATACAGACACTACAGATACAGACACAGACACTAAAGATACAGACACTACAGATACAGACACAGACACAACAGATACAGACACAGACACTACAGACACTACAGATACAGACACAGACACTACAGATACAGACACTACAGACACAGACACTACAGACAAAGACACTACAGATACAGACACTACAGATACAGACACTACAGATACAGATACAGACACTACAGATACAGACACTACAGACAAAGACACTACAGATACAGACACTACAGATACAGACACTACAGATACAGACACTACAGATACAGATACAGACACTACAGATACAGATACTACAGATACAGACACTACAGATACAGACACTCTAGATACAGACACTGCAGATACAGACACTACAGATACAGACAATACAGATACATACACTACAGATACAGATACAGACACCACAGATACAGACACAGACACTACAGATACAGACACTACAGATACAGACACTACAGAGACAGACACTACAGATACAGATACAGACACTACAGATACAGACACAGACACTACAGATACAGACACTACAGATACAGACACTACAGATACAGACACTACAGATACAGACACTACAGATACAGATACAGACACTACAGATACAGACACTACAGATACAGACACTACAGATACAGACACTACAGATACAGACACTACAGATAGAGATACAGACACTACAGATACAGACACTACAAATACAGACACTACAGATACAGACACTACAGATAGAGACACTACAGATACAGACACTACAGATAGAGACACTACAGATAGAGATACAGACACTACAGATAGAGATACAGACACTACAAATACAGACACTACAGACACAGACACTACAGATACAGACACTACAGATACAGACACTACAGATACAGACACTACAGATAGAGATACAGACACTACAGATACAGATACAGACACTACAAATACAGACACTACAGATACAGACACTACAGATACAGACACTACAGATACAGACACTACAGATACAGATACAGACACTACAGATACAGACACAGACACTACAGATACAGACACTACAGACACAGACACTACAGACAAAGACACTACAGGTACAGACACTACAGATACAGACACTACAGATACAGACACTACAGATACAGATACAGACACTACAGATACAGATACAGACACTACAAATACAGACACTACAGACACAGATACTACAGATAGAGATACTACAGATACAGACACTACAGATACAGACACTACAGATACAGACACTACAGATACAGATACTACAGATACAGACACTACAGATACAGACACTACAGATACAGACACTACAGATACAGACACTACAGATACAGACACTACAGATACAGATACTACAGATACAGACACTACAGATACAGACACTACAGATACAGATACAGACACTACAGATACAGACACAGACACTAAAGATACAGACACTACAGATACAGACACAGACACAACAGATACAGACACAGACACTACAGACACTACAGATACAGACACAGACACTACAGATACAGACACTACAGACACAGACACTACAGACAAAGACACTACAGATACAGACACTACAGATACAGACACTACAGATACAGATACAGACACTACAGATACAGACACTACAGACAAAGACACTATAGATACAGACACTACAGAATCAGACACTACAGATACAGACACTACAGATACAGATACAGACACTACAGATACAGATACTACAGATACAGACACTACAGATACAGACACTCTAGATACAGACACTGCAGATACAGACACTACAGATACAGACAATACAGATACATACACTACAGATACAGATACAGACACCACAGATACAGACACAGACACTACAGATACAGACACTACAGATACAGACACTACAGAGACAGACACTACAGATACAGATACAGACACTACAGATACAGACACAGACACTACAGATACAGACACTACAGATACAGACACTACAGATACAGACACTACAGATACAGACACTACAGATACAGATACAGACACTACAGATACAGACACTACAGATACAGACACTACAGATACAGACACTACAGATACAGACACTACAGATAGAGATACAGACACTACAGATACAGACACTACAAATACAGACACTACAGATACAGACACTACAGATAGAGACACTACAGATACAGACACTACAGATAGAGACACTACAGATAGAGATACAGACACTACAGATAGAGATACAGACACTACAAATACAGACACTACAGACACAGACACTACAGATACAGACACTACAGATACAGACACTACAGATACAGACACTACAGATAGAGATACAGACACTACAGATACAGATACAGACACTACAAATACAGACACTACAGATACAGACACTACAGATACAGACACTACAGATACAGACACTACAGATACAGACACTACAGATACAGATACAGACACTACAGATACAGACACAGACACTACAGATACAGACACTACAGACACAGACACTACAGACAAAGACACTACAGATACAGACACTACAGATACAGACACTACAGATACAGACACTACAGATACAGATACAGACACTACAGATACAGATACAGACACTACAAATACAGACACTACAGACACAGATACTACAGATAGAGATACTACAGATACAGACACTACAGATACAGACACTACAGATACAGACACTACAGATACAGATACTACAGATACAGACACTACAGATACAGACACTACAGATACAGACACTACAGATACAGACACTACAGATACAGACACTACAGATAGAGATACAGACACTACAGATACAGATACAGACACTACAAATACAGACACTACAGATACAGAAACTACAGATACAGACACTACACATACAGACACTACAGATACAGACACTACAGACACAGACACTACAGATACAGATACAGACACTACAGATACAGACACAGACACTACAGATACAGACACTACAGATACAGACACAGACACAACAGATACAGACACAGACACTACAGACACTACAGATACAGACACAGACACTACAGATACAGATACAGACACTACAGATACAGATATAGACACTACAGATACAGACACTACAGATACAGACACTACAGATACAGACACTACAGATACAGACACTACAGATACAGACACTACAGATACAGATACAGACACTACAGATACAGACACAGACACTACAGATACAGACACTACAGATACAGACACTACAGATACAGACACTACAGATACAGACACTACAGATACAGACACAGACACTACAGATACAGACACTACAGATACAGACACTACAGATACAGATACAGATACAGACACTACAGATACAGACACTACAGATACAGACACTACAGATACAGACACTACAGATACAGACACTACAGATACAGATACAGATACAGACACTACAGATACAGACACAGACACTACAGACACAGACACTACAGATACAGACACTACAGATACAGATACTACAGATACAGACACTACAGATACAGACACTACAGATACAGACACTACAGATACAGACACAGACACTACAGATACAGACACTGCAGATACAGACACTAAAGATACAGACACTACAGATACAGACACTACAGATACAGACACTACAGATACAGATACAGATACAGACACTACAGATACAGACACTACAGATACAGACACTAAAGATACAGACACTACAGATACAGACACTACAGATACAGACACTACAGATACAGATATAGATACAGACACTACAGATACAGACACTACAGATACATACACTACAGATACAGACACTACAGATACAGATACAGATACAGACACTACAGATACAGACACTACAGATACAGACACTACAGATACAGACACTACAGATACAGATACAGACACTACAGA
>NW_028163320.1:0-31405 GCF_964263955.1 Coregonus lavaretus
TGCTGTGAACTGCGTCAGACCTGTCCCTGTGTATTTTTCCATTCAACCTCTGGAAGGTACTGCAGGCAGGTACAGTATTCTGTGTCTTTGTCTTCTTTTGATCTGGAGAGTCTGGACTGTGCTTCCCTCACTCAAAGCCCGCTCACTCACACATTCCTCCACGTTACAGAGGGCATGACAGTGGCTTCATAAGGTCGTCTTCATACTACTCCATGTCAGGGTAGTGTGGTAAGACAGACAACCTCCATATTCACATAGTGTAAGTGGGAGTTACAGAGCATGCAATGTGTTCTGGCTTGACTTGACCCTATAGCCTACTGGTGTAGGAGAAGTCATGGATGGGAACGTCCTACCACTGACATGGATGGAGAGAGGGGTTTGTGAGTCAAGGTGGGAGATGTGAGAAGAGGCGAGGAGATTAGGAGTTTATGAATGTAGGTTGGAGATGGAGGGAGATGGGGAGGAGGTGAGGGGTTTGTGAGTGGCGGTTGAAGTTGAAGGGAGATGGGGGAGAGGGATGAAAAGGGTTCGTGAATGAAGGCTGGAGGTTGGAGATGGAGTGAGATTGAGCGAGAGGGGGAAGAGGAGAGGTGAGGAGGTGGATTAGGCCAGTTGAGCTTCCTTGTGAGAGGTAATAGTTGAGCTCTGCAGGGTTGGAATGTAAACAGCCTGGATCTGCAGGAGCATACAGTCTGGAGGAGTTACAACCCTCTACAGCCAACAGAACAAACCTCACACAATCTGTCTCTATCCCCATCTCTTTATTCATCTATACCTCTACACCTCTATACCGCTACACCTCTATACCTCTATCCCTCTACACCTCTATACCTCTACACCTCTATACCTCTATCCCTCTATACCTCTATCCCTCTATACCTCTATCCCTCTACACCTCTATCCCTCTACACCTCTATACCTCTATACCTCTATCCCTCTACACCTCTATCCCTCTACACCTCTACACCTCTATACCTCTATCCCTCTACACCTCTATCCTCTACACCTCTATACCGCTACACCTCTATACCTCTATACCTCTATCCCTCTACACCTCTATACCGCTACACCTCTATACCTCTATCCCTCTATACCTCTATCCCTCTACACCTCTATCCCTCTACACCTCTACACCTCTATACCTCTATCCCTCTACACCTCCTATACCGCTACACCTCTATACCTCTATACCTCTATCCCTCTACACCTCTATACCGCTACACCTCTATACCTCTATACCTCTATCCCTCTACACCTCTATACCGCTACACCTCTATACCTCTATACCTCTATACCTCTATCCCTCTACACCTCTATACCGCTACACCTCTATACCTCTATCCCTCTACACCTCTATACCGCTACACTCTATACCTCTATCCCTCTACACCTCTATACCGCTACACCTCTATACCTCTATCCCTCTACACCTCTATACCTCTATCCCTCTATACCTCTATCCCTCTACACCTCTATACCTCTATCCCTCTATACCTCTATACCTCTATACCTCTATACCTCTATACCTCTATACCTCTATACCTCTATCCCTCTACACCTCTATACCGCTACACCTCTATACCTCTATCCCTCTACACCTCTATACCTCTATACCTCTACACCTCTATACCTCTATACCTCTATACCTCTATACCTCTATCCCTCTACACCTCTATACCTCTATACCTATATCCCTCTACACCTCAATACCTCTACACCTCTATACCTCTATACCTCAATACCTCTACACCTCTATACCTCTATACCTCTATACCTCTATACCTCTATACCTCTATCCCTCTACACCTCTATCCCTCTACACCTCTATACCTCTATACCTCAATACCTCTACACCTCTATACCTCTATCCCTCTATACCTCTATACCTCTATACCTCTATACCTCTATCCCTCTATACCTCTATACCTCTATACCTCTATACCTCTATCCCTCTATATGTCTATCCCTCTACACCTCTATACCTCTATACCTCTATCCCTCTATACAGTGAGGGAAAAAAGTATTTGATCCCCTGCTGATTTTGTACGTTTGCCCACTGACAAAGACATGATCAGTCTATAATTTTAATGGTAGGTTTATTTGAACAGTGAGAGACAGAATAACAACAACAAAATCCAGAAAAACGCATGTCAAAAATGTTATAAATTGACTTAGTACTTAGTGGCAAAACCCTTGTTGGCAATCACAGAGGTCAGACGTTTCTTGTAGTTGGCCACCAGGTTTGCACACATCTCAAGAGGGATTTCGTTCCACTCTTCTTTGCAGATCTTCTCCAAGTCATTAAGGTTTTGAGGCTGACGTTTGGCAACTCGAACCTTCAGCTCCCTCCACAGATTGTCTATGGGATTAAGGTCTGGAGACTGGCTAGGCCACTCCAGGACCTTAATGTGCTTGTTCTTGAGCCACTCCTTTGTTGCCTTGGCCGTGTGTTTTGGGTCATTGTCATGCTGGAATACCCATCCACGACCCTATTTCAATGCCCTGGCTGAGGGAAGGAGGTTCTCACTCAAGATTTGACGGTACATGGCCCCGTCCATCGTCCCTTTGATGCGGTGAAGTTGTCCTGTCCCCTTAGCAGAAAAACATAATGTTTCCACCTCCATGTTTGACGGTGGGGATGGTGTTCTTGGGGTCATAGGCAGCATTCCTCCTCCTCCAAACACGGCGAGTTGAGTTGATGCCAAAGAGCTCGATTTTGGTCTCATCTGACCACAACACTTTCACCCAGTTCTCCTCTGAATCATTCAGATGTTCACTGGCAAACTTCAGACGGCCCTGTATATGTGCTTTCTTGAGCAGGGGGACCTTATGGGCGCTGCAGGATTTCAGTCCTTCACGCCGTAGTGTGTTACCAATTGTTTTCTTGGTGACTATGGTCCCAGCTGCCTTGAGATCATTGACAAGATCCTCCCGTGTAGTTCTGGGCTGATTCCTCACCGTTCTCATGATCATTGCAACTCCACGAGGTGAGATCTTACATGGAGCCACAGGCCGAGGGAGACTGACAGTTATTTTGTGTTTCTTCCATTTGCGAATAATCGCACCAACTGTTGTCACCTTCTCACCAAGCTGCTTGGCGATGGTCTTGTAGCCCATTCCAGCCTTGTGTAGGTCTACAATCTTGTCCCTGACATCCTTGGAGAGCTCTTTGGTCTTGGCCATGGTGGAGAGTTTGGAATCTGATTGATTGATTGCTTCTGTGGACAAGTGTCTTTTATACAGGTAACAAACTGAGATTAGGAGCACTCCCTTTAAGAGTGTGCTCCTAATCTCAGCTCGTTACCTGTATAAAAGACACCTGGGAGCCAGAAATCGTTCTGATTGAGAGGGGGTCAAATACTTATTTCCCTCATTAAAATGCAAATCAATGTATCTCTCTCTCTCTCTCTCTCTCTCTCTCTCTCTCTCTCTCTCTCTCTCTCTCTCTCTCTCTCTCTCTCTCTCACAAACTCCTCTCTCTAGAACTAAATTATCCATCTCAGTCTCTCTCTACTCGCTCTCTCTCTCTATCTATCTCTCTCTCCAACCAAACTTATTTGAAACTGAAAGGACACACAGTTCAACCCATCAGGGTGCTCTAACCTAGCCCTGCCATGCCACTAATAGCACAGCCTTGGGGACGTCAATTTGTTTTCCAAGTCAAACTCCAGGCCAACTAAGACGTACTGTTTTCTCAGCTTCACTCTTCAGCCAGCTTGTCCTCTCAACCATCCACTGAGAGTATTTTTGGGTCAAGAGTCACTCCTTCCCATGTGACTGGAATGAAAATTCCAGCGGGATATTCTTCCAAACATGGAGGTGAAATTTCGTTATTTTATCCAAAATCGCCCTCTCCATTGTTTTGAGTCAACTGGAGTCTTATGTTCTTTCGTTCAGTTTAGTCTGATGTTAAATTAATACCTCTTGAATGTTCCTCAAGGGGAATTTGTTTGCATTATAAAAGTACTGACACATATTGAATTGGAGAGTCAGGTATCTACATCATATTTAAACATGTGGATGGCCGCTGAGATTATCTACTCTGAGATGTTGTTCACCCACCTGAACCATTCTCTCAGATGATTAGAGTGCAGTGAAAGAGAGCGAGAGATAGAACGAGAGAGAAAGGCTGTTGAAGTCTGCAGAGCGGTAAATAAAAAAAGTGTTTAGTTCAACTTGTATTTCTGTCTCTTTAACTCCGAAAGACACACATTTAGTCTGACCAGGTGGCTCTCTTGTTGAATTGCATTCTTCCGTTCGGTAGAGCATAGCAGCTGCCATTTCTGATGATTGTTTTCGTCCTCCGTAAATGTAAGGAAGGTATTGCAGGGAGGCTTTTTGTGATTTTCTATTTCCTTTCGAAAATACAGGGTAGTGTGCCAATTCTCTCTCCCAAATGCCCCACTTTCAATAACCATTATCTCAAATATCAGGCAGTCGTTTTGTTTGGGAGAAGCGAGAAAGAAAGCCATTCAGGTCAATTTCTCTCTCTCCTTGTCCTTATTTTCCACAAAACAGAGAATGTTTTGGAGCATCTTGAGAAATGTGTGACTTTGCGCACTGACTAAGACCCAGATCTGTCCTCAGACAAGTCCTTAACCTGAAGGTCCTGTTTAGAGAAGCTAGAGAGGACTTTCAATTTTCTGGACCCAGACCAGTTTGGCCCCAGTTGGCCAAACACCAGGGCTCTTTCTCATTGAATCTTTCCATGGTTCCTCACATCCTCTCTCCTAGCCTCCTCAACCGTATTGAAGGTGAAGGTCCAAGGTCCCTTCCCATAGACCTTCTCCTCCAATGCCTTTTGGGAAGGAAGCGATGCAAGAGGATGCGTGGAATTGAGGAAAGATTAATTGAGAAAGAGCCCTGGCCTTATAGAAACAGATGTGACTGACTGAGTCACAAGGAAGCTGAAAGCTGTTGTCGGTCATTGGGGGAAAGCCTTGTTTGACTTGCTGGTATTGTTCCGTCCCAGGATGCATTGTGTTGGGCTGTGAGGACCAAGGTCAGGGGAGTAGAGATTACCTTTGAACTCTAGCTTCCTCAAACAACAGGAAGTTTTAGGCTCGAGAAGGAAAGCAAATTATTTTCTCTTGTTTATATTTACTTACTGATGTAAACTTCTTGAAGTAGTTTGTTGAAGGACAGAGAAGAGAAGAACTAAATGACATGTGGTTGTTTGAAACATCTTGACATGAAGATGCAAAGACTCTGAAAGGTATCAAAATAAAATAAAATAAATGTCACATGCGCCGAATACAACAACTGTAGACTTTACCGTGAAATGTTTACTTACGAGCCATTTCCCAACAAAGCAGTTAAAAAGTACGAAAATTAGCAAATAGATTAAAAAAAATTTTTACACAATAAAATAACAATAACGAGGCTATATACAGGCTATATACAAGGAGTACCGAGTCAGTGTACTGGGGTACAAGGTAGTTGGGGTGATTGATTGAGGTAATATGTACATGTAGGTTTGGTTAGGTGATTGATTAAAGTACTTTGCACATGTGGGTAGGTCTTTCACAGACACAAATATGAATTGTGTCGTGTAAGTCTTGCCCATAACCAGACGGTGTATTTTGGGGTTAAAGTCTTCACTTTCTGGTGTCCTCATCAACAATTCCCCTCACATACAACTGTATATTATGACAGTGCTTAGGGGCAGTCTGGTATTATGAAGACAGAAGAGGTGGGTCTTGTTCTTTTTATTTTTTAGTTATCAATTTTTTTACTTAACACTTATTTTTCTTAAAACTGCATTGTTGGTTAAGGGCTTGTAAGTAAGCATTTCACTGTAAGGTCTACACCTGTTGTATTCGGCGCATGTGACAAATCAAATTTGATTTGATTTTAAATAAAAATGGCTGATGCATTAAAGCTTCCCTAATTAGATATTCACAGTTCACACCCTTCAATCGTCCCCAGAAGTAAAGCACCCAGCTCCAGCCCCAGCTCCATGACCCTGAGTTTGATGAGTCACGCCTGATATCATCCATCCAGACTCATGATTACATTTTCCTGCTGCAATTTGCAGAGATTTAATAATTGATGTGGTCTTTGTTGAATTGGAGGATAATCTGTTGCCTACAGAGCCAGATAGGGACAACTCATCTGCTAATGTCTTACGGCAGGACCAGGCCTGTGTGTGTGTATGCGCGCGTGCGTGTGTGTGCGAGTGTGCGCGTGCATACATGTGTGTGGTGTGTGCGTTTGTGAGTGTGTGTATGTGTGTGTCGGCGTGCGTGTGTGCTGTGGGATGATCCATGATGGTGCAGCTAATCAAGGAGACGGCCCAGCCAGCCTCATCTCTCCTCGGATGTAGAGTAATGGCCTGTAGGAGACTGTAGGAGGCACCACTGGGGCAGAGAGGAGCACCACACTCACAGATTAAAGTCATCATTCACCCACTCTTACTGGATAGGATACTGCCCCTAGCCCCCTTCACGAGGATGTTGAGGGAGCTGGGAGTTGGTACAGATGTACATGTACAGGAGTGGTGGTAGAATGGTGTTCTCAGATGGTTTACTGTCTCTCCTGTGAGTCCCCTCTATCTCTTTCTCCATTTCTCTCTCTCCATATATATATATATACAGTTGAAGTCGGAAGTTTACATACACCAAATACATTTAAACTCAGTTTTTCACAATTCCTGACATTTAATCCTAGTAAAAATTCCCTGTCTTAGGTCAGTTAGGATCACCATTTTATTTTAAGAATGTGAAATGTCAGAATAATTGTAGAGAGAATGATTTATTTCAGCTTTTATTTATTTAATCACATTCCCAGTGGGTCAGAAGTTTACATACAATCAATTAGTATTTGGTAGCATTGCCTTTAAATTGTTTAACTTGGGTTGAACGTTTCGGGTAGCCTTCCACAAGCTTCCCACAATAAGTTGGGTGAATTTTGGCCCATTCCTCCTGACAGAGCTGGTATAACTGAGTCAGGTTTGTAGGCCTACTTGCTTGCACACACTTTTTCAGTTCTGCCCACAGATTTTCAATAGGCAGGGGCTTTGTGATGGCCATTCCAATACCTTGACTTTGTTGTCCTTAAGCCATTTTGCCACAACTTTGGAAGTATGCTTGGGGTCATTGTCCATTTGGAAGACCCATTTGCGACCAAGCTTTAACTTCCTGACTGATGTCTTGAGATGTTGCTTCAATATATCCACATACAGTGGGGGAAAAAAGTATTTAGACAGCCACCAATTGTGCAAGTTCTCCCACTTAAAAACATGAGAGAGGCCTGTAATTTTCATCATAGGTACACGTCAACTATGACAGACAAAATGAGGAAAAAAAATCCAGAAAATCACATTGTAGGATTTTTAATGAATTTATTTGCAAATTATGGTGGAAAATAAGTATTTGGTCAATAACAAAAGTTTCTCAATACTTTGTCATATACCCTTTGTTGGCAATGACACAGGTCAAACGTTTTCTGTAAGTCTTCACAAGGTTTTCACACACTGTTGCTGGTATTTTGGCCTATTCCTCCATGCAGATCTCCTCTAGAGCAGTGATGTTTTGGGGCTGTCGCTGGGCAACACGGACTTTCAACTCCCTCCAAAGATTTTCTATGGGGTTGAGATCTGGAGACTGGCTAGGCCACTCCAGGACCTTGAAATGCTTCTTACGAAGCCACTCCTTCGTTGCCCGGGCGGTGTGTTTGGGATCATTGTCATGCTGAAAGACCCAGCCACGTTTCATCTTCAATGCCCTTGCTGATGGAAGGAGGTTTTCACTCAAAATCTCACGATACATGGCCCCATTCATTCTTTCCTTTACACGGATCAGTCGTCCTGGTCCCTTTGCAGAAAAACAGCTCCAAAGCATGATGTTTCCACCCCCATGCTTCACAGTAGGTATGGTGTTCTTTGGATGCAACTCAGCATTCTTTGTCCTCCAAACACGACGAGTTGAGTTTTTACCAAAAAGTTCTATTTTGGTTTCATCTGACCATATGACATTCTCCCAATCCTCTTCTGGATCATCCAAATGCACTCTAGCAAACTTCAGACGGGCCTGGACATGTACTGGCTTAAGCAGGGGGACACGTCTGGCACTGCAGGATTTGAGTCCCTGGCGGTGTAGTGTGTTACTGATGGTAGGCTTTGTTACTTTGGTCCCAGCTCTCTGCAGGTCATTCACTAGGTCCCCCCGTGTGGTTCTGGGATTTTTGCTCACCGTTCTTGTGATCATTTTGACCCCACGGTGTGAGATCTTGCGTGGAGCCCCAGATCGAGGGAGATTATCAGTGGTCTTGTATGTCTTCCATTTCCTAATAATTGCTCCCACAGTTGATTTCTTCAAACCAAGCTGCTTACCTATTGCAGATTCAGTCTTCCCAGCCTGGTGCAGGTCTACAATTTTGTTTCTGGTGTCCTTTGACAGCTCTTTGGTCTTGGCCATAGTGGAGTTTGGAGTGTGACTGTTTGAGGTTGTGGACAGGTGTCTTTTATACTGATAACAAGTTCAAACAGGTGCCATTAATACAGGTAACGAGTGGAGGACAGAGGAGCCTCTTAAAGAAGAAGTTACAGGTCTGTGAGAGCCAGAAATCTTGCTTGTTTGTAGGTGACCAAATACTTATTTTCCACCATAATTTGCAAATAAATTCATAGAAAATCCTACAATGTGATCTTCTGGAGAAAAAAATTCTCATTTTGTCTGTCATAGTTGACGTGTACCTATGATGAAAATTACAGGCCTCTCTCATCTTTTTAAGTGGGAGAACTTGCACAATTGGTGGCTGACTAAATACATTTTTTCCCCACTGTAATTGTCCTTCCTCATGATGCCATCTATTTTGTGAAGTGCACCACTGGGAATGTGATGAAAGAAATAGCTGAAATAAATAATTCTCTCATTCTCTCTACTATTATTCTGACATTTCACATTCTTAAAATAAAGTGGTGATCCTAACTGACCTAAGACAGGGAATTTTTACTAAGATTAAATGTCAGGAATTGTGAAAAACTGAGTTTAAATGTATTTGGCTAAGGTGTATGTAAACTTCAGACTTCAACTGTATCTCTCTCTCTCTCTCTCTCTCTCTCTCTCTCTCTCTCTCTCTCTCTCTCTCTCTCTCTCTCTCTCTCTCTCTCTCTTACTCTCTCTCACCATCTCTCCTGTGTAAACATTGGGTCAGAACAGCTGTGGCACTTCAAAGATTGTCTGCTTTACGGACCCACACGCGCACACACAGACACACACTCAGGGAGAAGGAGAGGGCCCAGTAGACGGCTGGAGTGCACAGCACGGGGGAAGGAGAAGGAGGAGGGCAGCAGAGGAGGGCTTGAGGAGTGCACGGGGGGAGGGGAGCGTATCTTGGTCCTCTTGTGTAGGGATCAGTGTTCAGGGACAATGAGGCAGGGCCATTGAGAGTCCTGTCACATCCGTCAGTAGGGCAGGGGGGAGAGGGCAGGACTGGTGAGTGGACAGGGGACAGGGTGAATGAAGAGGGGTGTGGAGAGGGGGACGGAGGAAGGAGAGGGGTGGAGGGAGTATGGGATGGAGGGGAGGGGGGTCGGTTGGAGCCTGAATAGGGTACTCTGTAAGAGTCTGTAAGAGGACGAAGCAGAGTGGGATGCAGGCCCATTGAAGTGAGGGGACCTTGGAGCAGAGCAGAGTACAGCTAGCAGGCTATAACATGCTGTACAGAGATGGATGATCTCCGCCTCCTCTCCGCCTCCTCTCCACACTTTCATCACAGATCAGTATGCAAATAATGTTCCCTCCTCTTCACGTCAAAGGAGAAAGAGGAGGTTCTACAGAGATTTTGAGGTTGAGTCAAGGATATAGGGAGGGAAATAGATTCAACAGTAAATAGATTGAACAACAAATATATTCTCAATCATCTAAATAGATTTGTAGAGTCTACAGTATATTGGTATGGAAGGTACATGTACAAAGGTAAGTGCACAAGAGCCAGTGTACATAAAGTCCACTGCATGGTCCCAAGCTATCACAGTGGTTGTGATCATAGTACTAAATACTGTACTCGTAGCCTACTAAAACCCAAGCAAACCAACCAAAATATCCTTCTGGGGCAAAATGGTTATGTTACAGTCTAATGATATGTAAATGCTTGAGTTGAAAAGTACTATATGTACTGTATCAACTGGTAATTTTCCATAGCTGTCCACTACCGTCTTCACACACCGCACAAAGGCGTGATTTGCTGCTGGCTCCTTATGGCTTCGGGCACTAGAGGCCCAGCTCAAGGCCAAATTCTTCTTCTAACTGAATAGGCTTTAAAAACGAATCACTCCCTTCTCTTAGACATGTATGTTGTGAGAACTGGTTAGAATCTGTTCTTGTTTGTACAACTCTTTAAGGAAGTGGAGCCAAGTCCCCCTTATCTCTCATCCCCCTAGGAGAGGCAAGCAGCTCTTTGTGTAGAAGAAGTATATAATGACTGTGTGAGTCTGTAATGTTTGAGTTCCTCTCCGGTTTATGCTGAGAGCGATCTCCCTTGCAATAGCATGAATAAACTCTTATTGCTGATAAATAAGTTCTGCCTGATTCCTGGAACGAGTTTTTCTCAACACTCCTCTACAGACACATTTATTAATCATATTTACAAACCATAATTAATAGTCAACATGATTGTTGTCATATGTCACAGAGCGACAGAGTCTTATCTACAGAGTGCCATCCATGTTTAAGGAAGAGCCATTTCCCATCTCTCTAACTGTCTGGCTGACTGTTAGTGGTTTGTTTCATTAGCATTTATTACTTCCTCTGTAAAAATAGAATTAATTTCCCTCCCAAACCTAATTTCTCAGCTGCAAAAATGATGAATCCTCCATCCTCTCACTAATTGTACTTTTAGCTATTTTATTTGCCCATGAAAAATGCATGATTTTTTTTATGTAGAAGGTTGCCGAGGGCAGAATACTTATTGCCTCCGAAAGTGGCAAAGTTGGAGAAATGAGGTGTCACACTTGGGTTTGAGGGTAAATAGACAGTGTTGGTGGAGGCACATCATTGTTGTTGGCCCTACTAATAGAGGAGACTGAAATCAGAGATGCATCTGAGAGTGCTGCCGCAACTCTCAAAGGTCAGCCCAGGACTGGAATAATTGACTGTCTTGATAAAGGAGCAAGGAAAAAATCCACTAGCTTTATTGGCCATTTTGTATTCCTCAAACCAATGTGTTATAGTCTTCTTCAAACTAGCATGATGAGTGGATGACTTGTTGAAGTAATGTTTCTTCTGTTAGAATCTTATTTTTAAATGTCACTAGCTCAATTTAACAAAAAATCATCCCAAATGTAATGTCAAGCTCTTATGACAGGATTAGAAACTGGTCTAGAATACTTTGTGTTGAATATGAATAGTGATATTAACATGTTCTCCACCTCTCCTCATCGAGTTGTAAATGAGAACTTGTTCTCAACTGGCTTACCTGGTTAAATAAAGGTGAAAAAAAAGAAAATGAAAAAAAAAAAGCCTCTTGCCTCATCCCTACGCTGTGACCTCATTCCTCCACTTTCCTGAGGCCCTATGGGCCTGCTCACAGACAGACAGACAAACCGCTCCATCCAGCCCAGCTCCAGCCCGGGCAGGAATTGTACAGCCGCCACCCCACTCAGAGTGCCTGTTTACAGGCCTGTCACAGCCGGGGCTGGGGGGGGGGGGGGGGGGGGGGGTATAGTGGTGGTGGTATTGGTATTGGTATTCGGAGTGCATGGGCCCCGTGGTATTCAGAGTAGGACTGTCTATGAGCTGGCTTTGTTCCAGACCGGGGTGAAGAGAGGGACTGGCGGGAGGGGCGAGGGGTGAGGGGTCAGGGGTTAAGCCGATGGGATCCTCGGAGATGGGGCCACGCTGAGAAAAGATGGTAATGCCCTGAACAATGATTCACCACGTAGGCATCCATCACACACCAACCTCCCATTGAGACAAACAGAGCTACAATAGTGGATGGAGGGGTGTGTATATGTGAGTGTTTTGAATCACTTAATCTCAGCACTCCTAGAGCGGGGGTATGCGTGATTGTATGTCATGGTGGTAGAGTAACGCCTTGATATAAGGGTAATAAAAAGCTACTGATTTTCTTTTACCATTTGAGGCCCAAGCTCTTATCAGTTGTGAGTTTAAACTGTTCTAGTTGTCTAATTTCATCACAGTGTGTCAGTATGGCTGGCTGGCCTACATGACAGACTGCAGCTTTCTTTCTTTCTTTCTTTCTTTCTTTCTTTCTTTCTTTCTTTCTTTCTTTCTTTCTTTCTTTCTTTCTTTCTTTCTTTCTTTCTTTCTTTCTTTCTTTCTTTCTTTCTTTCTTTCTTTCTTTCTTTCTTTCTTTCTTTCTTTCTTTCTTTCTTTCTTTCTTTCTTTCTTTCTTTCTTTCTTTCTTTCTTTCTTTCTTTCTTTCTTTCTTTCTTTCACAACGAGAACTTATAGGACACTAATGACACTAAACGATAACAGGTGTCACAACAAACAGACAAAAGCAAACGAACATAGAAACATGCAACGGTGGCAGCTAGTATTCCGGAGACGACGAACGCCGAAGCCTGCCCGAGCAAGGAAGAGAGGCAGCCTCGGCCGAAACCGTGACAGTACCCCCCCCTTGACGTGCGGCTCCAGACGTGCGCCGACTCCGGCCTCGGGGACGACCACCACCCTTCCACCATCCCCCCGTGGCGCCCCTGGTCCGGTCTGGCTGGAGCTGGACCGGACATCGTTGAAGCGGACCGCTTAGGCTCCGGTGTGGAGCAGCTGACCGGTACCTTACCAGGCACCGGTGACCCAGGCACGGGTTGTGCGGGACTGACGACGCGCACTCCTGGCTTGGTGCGTGGAGTAGGAACGGGCCGGACCGGGCTGACGATGCGCATCCCTGGCTTGGTGCGTGGAGTAGGAACGGGCCGGACCGGGCTGACGATGCGCACCCCTGGCTTGGTGCGTGGAGTAGGAACGGGCCGGACCGGGCTGACGATGCGCACCCCTGGCTTGGTGCGTGGAGTAGGAACGGGCCGGACCGGGCTGACGATGCGCACCCCTGGCTTGGTGCGTGGAGTAGGAACGGGCCGGACCGGGCTGACGATGCGCACCCCTGGCTTGGTGCGTGGAGTAGGAACGGGCCGGACCGGGCTGACGATGCGCACCCCTGGCTTGGTGCGTGGAGTAGGAACAGGCCGGACTGGGCTGACGAAACGCACCACTGACTTGGTGCGGGGAGCAGGAATGGGCCGGACCGGGCTGACGACGCGCACCACTGACTTGGTGCGGGGAGCAGGAACGGGCCGTGCCGGGCTGACGAAGCGCACCACTGACTTGGTGCGAGTGGCAGGAACAGGCCGGACCGTACTGGGAACACACACCACTGGCCCTACGTGGGGATCAGGAACAGGCCGGACCGGACTGGCAACACACGCCAGTACCTCTCGCCGTGCCTCTACATCCTCCTTCCCCCTGGTGACCAGTGACACCCGTAACCTGGCGGCCTCCTGCTGCCCCGTCGTCCACGGCGTTAGCCCCCCCCCAAAAAATGTATGGGCTTCACTCCTACCCGTGGCCAAGGCCTCCATCCCTCTTGCCAGACTCGCACTCATCTCCTCCCAGGTCCATCCTCTCTCCTCGTCACGCTGCTTGATCCAGTCGAGGTGGGATCTTCTGTCACGATCGTCTACCAAAGATGAGGACCAAGGCGCAGCGTTGCAGGCAAACATTCTCTTTAATTAGAGACACGATCAAAACAACAAACGATACGTGACAGTTCATGGTTTAACTTAAACAGACTTGAAACAAGATCCCACAACATTTGTGGGAAAATAGCCTCTATAAATATGGCTCCCAATCAGAGACAACCCGCCACAGCTGACACTCGTTGCCTCTGATTGGGAACCACTCTGGCCAACACAGAAATACAACATATAGACTATCCACACCCTGGCTCAACATATAGAGTCCCAGAGCCAGGGTGTGACAAACAGCATAAACTGTAATTACATTTACGTCATTTAGCAGACGCTCTTATCCAGAGCGACTTACAGTTAGTGCATACATTATTTATTTTTTCATACCCCCTGTGGGAATCGAACCCACAACCCTGGCATTGCAAACGCCATGCTCTATCAACTGAGCTACATCCCTGCCGGCCATTCCCTCCCCTACCCTGGACGACGCTGGGCCAATTGCGCGCCGCCCCATGGGTCTCCCGGTCGCGGCCGGCTACAACAGAGCCTGGATTCGAACCAGGATCTCTAGTGGCACAGCTAGCACTGCGATGCAGTGCCTTAGACCACTTCGCCACTCGGGAGACTAATTCACTAAAACATATACAAATGTTTCAATATAACTGTCAAGCACAAAGTAACCCATAACTACATTTATCAACCATGTCAACAAAGTATTCGAAACACATTATACAAATAACCCCAAAATATATTATTAACAACGCACATGTTCATTCACAATTAACATAAAATGGCAGCTACTCTCAGTACGAAGCTATTCTTCGCTGCAACCGAGCAGGGTTTCACTCACACACGCACATATTACTCTCTGCAACTTAACTCTAACTTACTCAAGATGTTACTAAAACACACCTTACACACTCTTGACATGTTAGCAAGTTATTACATTCAAATTAACTCGTTTTATATCAATAACGTACCTGAAAAAGGGGAGAAATAATCACGAGAGTGATGCAGTTATGTTTCCTCAATGAAAACTTTAGTATAATGAGGAAAAAGACTGCGACTTCCCCGGGAACTTGGGTGGAGACCAGAGCAATCGATCTCAGGCTCATAGATTAAGAGCATTTAGTAGATCACAGATTAACACTTTTACCCTTAAATTAGACACCACAAAATAAAGTAGTCAATATAACGTTTACACATTCCTCTTACAATATTTACCCTTTGTACACTTGATGGATTTTAACCTTTTAACACAATTATGAATTTTATCAATCTCTATGACTAGTACTGAATCCATGATCTTTTTAACCTTAGATATTTTAAGATCCTCGCATACCATGAACTTACTAATACTTTTTAGTGTATAACAGGCTATGAATATGTCCTTTAACCTGTCACAGTACCGTATAAAGGAACAGTCCAGCAGGCATCAGCTGTGTAGCTGAGTAATCATAAGGTCCAGTGAACAGCAATAGGTGAGTCCGGGAGCAGTTCGGTGGCTGCTACGGCACAGGCGAGCAGGAGGCACGGCTGTTGATTTTCGTGTGCTAGCGGGCCGGGGCTAGCAGATGGATCTTCGTGGTCGTCGCAATGGGAAGCCTGTTGAAACCACATCAGACGATTACGTCGGCAGAGCAGTCGTGATGGATCGGCGGGGCTCCGTGTCAACACTAGGATGTCCCGTCCGGTTGACAGAGAGGTAGATAGCCGGGAGATGGGCCTGGCTTGAGGCTAGCTCAAGGCTAACTGGTGCTTGCTTCGGGACAGTGGTGATTAGCCAACAACAACAACAGCCATTCGGTTGCAGCTAGCTAGTTGCGATGATCAGGTGTTAAGGTTCAGTGATTCCGGCAGAAAATCCGATATGCTCTGGCTCGATAGCGCGCTGTGCAGACTGGCCGATACTTGTCCACGCTAGAGCTGGCTGGTAGGTAGTGCAGGCCACAGACAATGGTGAAGACCGCTAACGATGGCTAATAGCAAGTTGCTAGTTAGCTGACTAGCTGGCTAGTTTCAGCCGGAGGTTCTAGATAAAAAGGTATACAGAAATAATATAATCCGTTCCACATTGGGTGAGGCGGGTTGCAAGAAAGTATATTTAGTTAAAGGATGGAAAGTGAGATTGAGAAATATATACGAAAAAGACAAAAAAACTAAAAAACTGGCTATTTACATGAGGACACTACAGAAAACACGAGCGCACTGCTATGCCTCCAAGCTCATCATTAAGCTCGAGGCCCTGGGTCTGAACCCCGCCCTGTGCAACTGGGTCCTGGACTTCCTGACTTGCGGCCCCCAGGTGGTGAAGGTAGGAAGCAACATCTCCACTTCGCTGATCCTCAACACTGGGGCACCACAAGGGTGGGTGCTCAGCCCCCTCCTGTACTCCCTGTTCACCCATGACTGCGTGGCCAAGCATGCCTCCAACTCAATCATCAAGTTTGCAGACGACACAACAGTAGTATGCTTGATTACCAACAATGACGAGACAGCCTACAGGGAGGAGGTGAGGGCTCTGGGAGTGTGGTGCCAGGAAAATAACCTCTCACTCAACGTCAACAAAACAAAGGAGATGATCGTGGACTTCAGGAAATAGCAGAGGGTGCACCCCCCCTATCCACATCGACAGGACCGCAGTGGAGAAGGTGGAAAGCTTCAAGTTCCTTGGCGTACACATCACTGACAAACTGAAATGGTCCACCCACGCAGACAGTGTGGTGAAGAAGGCGCAACAGAGCCTCTTCAACCTCAGGAGGCTGAAGAAATTTGGCTTGGCACCTAAAACCCTCACAAACTTTTACAGATGCACAATTGAGAGCATCCTGTCGGGCTGTATCATCGCCTGGTACGGCAACTGCACCGCCCGCAACCACAGGGCTCTCCAGAGGGTGGTGCGGTCTGCCGAACGCATTACCGGGGGCAAACTACCCGCCCTTCAGGACACCTACAGCACCCGATGTCACAGGAAGGCCAAAAAGATCATCAAGGACATCAACCACCCGAGCCACTGCCTGTTCACCCCGCTATCATCCAGAAGGCGAGGTCAATACAGGTGCATCAAAGCTGGGACCGAGAGAATGAAAAACAGCTTCTATCTCAAGGCCATCAGACTGTTAAATAGCCATCACTAGCACATTAAAGCCTCTCTTTGAAATACTGGAGTCTTTGTTTACAGCTGTAGGGGACATTTTTAATAACACTGTTTTTATTTTGGGGTTTCAATATAGTAAGCAACAGAAAAAAAAATGTCAACTGTTACATTTTATTTTGGGACAAGCTTAAGATGTCCATTTTTATTAGTAGAAAACATAAGATAGACACGGGATATGTTTTTAAAGGATTAGTGAAAACGAGAATAAAAGTGGATTTTGCGTTCTTCTCGACTGTAAAATATCTCCCATTGTTTGAGGAGAAGTGGGCTTACGAAGGAGCGGTTTGTTTTGTGGAGGAGGGGAAACTATTTTTTGTTGATGAAATGAGTTGAATGTATAAATGTTTTTCTTTGTATTTTTCTTTAATTTATTTTTATGTTTAAATATTTATTTAGGAATTACATTTGTTGTTTAATTTCTGAAAAGGCAGTGTGCCATTATTTGTGTTAATACTTGAGTATAAAATAAAAACTCAAACTCTCTCTCTCTCACTCTCATTTTCTCTCTCTCTCTTCCCCCCTTCTTTCTTTCTTTCTTTCTTTCTTTCTTTCTTTCTTTCTTTCTTTCTTTCTTTCTTTCTTTCTTTCTTTCTTTCTTTCTTTCTTTCTTTCTTTCTTTCTTTCTTTCTTTCTTTCTTTCTTTCTTTCTTTCTTTCTTTCTTTCTTTCTTTCTTTCTTTCTTTCTTTCTTTCTTTCTCTCTCACTCTATTCCCCCTCTTTCTTTCTTTCTTTCTTTCTCTTTCTTTCTCTCTTTCTCTTTCTGTATCTCTCTCCCCCTTCCACCTCTCTCGCTCTCTCTCTCCCTCTCCGTTCTCTCCCTCTCTCTGTTCATTGCAGTATCAGGAAGGTTAATTAAAGAGTCTCTCAGAATAGAGAGATAACACCCAGCCTCATCTCAGGGACAGCAGACACAGCATCTGCATCCCAAAGGCAACCTATTCCCTAAATAGTGCACAACTTTTGGCCAATTGTTCAAAAGTAGTGCAATACGTAGTGAATAGTTAGCATTTGGGACACAGACACAGGGCTAGCTTACTCCTCTCCCTCAACAAGCTAAATATCGATTTATTTCACTAATCAATTTGTCTCTTTCTTTATTACTCTCTTTCCTTTTCTTTCTGCCGCTTTTGGACACTTTCATCTGTGTCCAGAGTCCAGTCTTGGGGTATCTGTTTTCATGCCACAATGTGGTCTCTGTAGTATTCCCTTGCCCTGTTGTGCATGGCAATGTTCCACTGTGTGAAGAATAAGCCAAAATGGCGGTCGTTGTGTTGTGTGTTATGGATGATCCGTCTCAAAGTCAATACTCGATAGAGAACCCGAATGGCTTTTGCTCCAGTGCGCAGAGAGGCCCCCCATTTGCTAAAAGATATTAGAGGAGAGGAGGAGAGGGGATAAGAATGGCAGGGGAGAGGAGGAGAGATGGGAGAGAGGAGGGAGGCAAGTGACACAGTGGGGGTATACGCTGGCCCTAGTCCGTGCCAACTCCAGCCTCTCTCTCTCCCAGCACTAGGGTTAGGCCAGCAGCACCACAGCTATTTTTAGTGAGACTGAGAGACCTAGACACAGTAATAACCTATGCTGCTCTGATAGCCAAGTGTGTGTGTGTGTGCCCCAGCACTGAGCAGCAAGACCAGTCTCCTGGTGCAGCATTCGTAATTAAACCCGGTTCTAAATAAAAATTGAATTGGGCAGTGGAGAAAAAACGGGTGGCGGTGTGGTAGAGGATTGGAGGACGGTTGTGTGTGTGTGTGTGTCTGCCTTGTGTATGTGTGTGTATGTATGTTTGTGTCTGTATGTGTGTGTCTGTGTGTGTGGAGGATTGGACGCTGAAACACACTGCTTTAGCTTTAATGAGATAAGAAAATGCAATTTCCATCCTAATGACATCTGGGCTGCAAATTAGGTCACAGCCCTGGTCCTATCTGGTTACCTCACCTCGTAATCCACTGGCTGGCCCCCTCATCTCCATGTTGATGCAATTAACAAACATCAATAAGGTTAATGTCTTTTCATTGCATCTGTGTTGTGTTGTTAGTAGCAATATTAAGCTCAACAGTCGCATCATTGTCAGGCAGCCAACACGCACTAGCCAGGCAGCCCCCTTGGCAACAGTTGAATGCTGCATCCAGTCACTCTTTTTGTGTGTGTTTATTTTGGTTTCCTAGGCAACGGAATGGGGCCCAGACGATGACACCAGGAGGTCCTGTCAGAGCAAGGGGAAGACGGAGGTAAACGACGACTTTAATACACCCGGGAGGACAGTTGATTGGATGAGGGGAGAAACAATAAAGCAATCACTTCTTTCTGAAACCTGTAGAACCTTATCCGACCTCAAGTTCTAAAACAAAGTGACTTAATTGATTTGCCAAAACAGGATATTTAAGGAAAACTAAGAAGTTTCATTACAAAAAAAGTATGTTTCCCTCAATCGTCAGACAATGCTTCCCTCAATGCGTAAGACAAACCTGCAAGTAAGCAATTAGCTGCACTGTGTGCTCCATGTACTGTATATCACATGTACAGTTGAAGACAGAAGTTTACATACACCTTAGCCAAATACAATTAAACTCAGTTTTTCACAATTCCTGACATTTAATCCTAGTAAAAATTCCCTGTCTTAGGTCAGTTAGGATCACCACTTTATTTTAAGAATGTGAAATGTCAGAATAATAGTAGAGAGAATGATTTATTTCAGCTTTTATTTATTTCATCACATTCCCAGTGGGTCAGATGCTTACATACACTCAATTAGTATTTGGTAGCATTGCCTTTAAATTGTTTAACTTGGGTCAAACGTTTCGGGTAGCCTTCCACAAGCTTCCCACAATAAGTTGGGTGAATGTTGTCCCATTCCTCCTGACAGAGCTGGTGTAACTGAGTCAGGTTTGTAGGCCTCCTTGCTTGCACACGCTTTTTCAGTTCTGCCCACAAATTTTCAATAGGATTGAGGTCAGGGCTTTGTGATGGCCACTCCAATACCTTGACTTTGTTGTCCTTAAGCCATTTGCCACAACTTTGGAAGTATGCTTGATTGTCCATTTGGAAGACCCATTTGCGACCAAGTTTTAACTTCCTGACTGATGTCTTGAGATGTTGCTTCAATATATCCACATAATTTTCCTTCCTCATGTTGCCATCTATTTTGTGAAGTGCACCAGTCCCTCCTGCAGCAAAGCACCCTCACAGCATGATGCTGCCACCCCTGTGCTTCATGGTGTTCTTCGGCTTACAAGCAGCCCCCTTTTTCCTCCAAACATAACGATGGTCATTATGGCCAAACAGTTCTATTTTTGTTTCATCAGACCAGAGGACATTTCTCCAAAGTGTGCAGTTGCAAACTGTAGTCTGGCTTTTTTATGGTGGTTTTGGAGCAGTGGCTTCTTCCTTGCTGAGCGGCCTTTCAGGTCATGCCGATATAGGACTTGTTTTACTGTAGATATAGATACTTTTGTACCTGTTTCCTCCAGCATCTTCACAAGGTCCGTTCTGGGATTGATTTGCACTTTTCGCACCAAGGTACGTTCATCTCTAGGAGACAGAACGTGTCTCCTTCCTGAGCAGTATGATGGCTGCGTGGTCCCATGGTGTTTATACTTGTGTACTATTGTTTGTACAGATGAACGTGGTACCTTCAGGCGTTTGGAAATTGCTCCGAAGGATGAACCAGACTTGTGGAGGTCTACAATTTATTTTCTGAGGTCTTGCCTGATTTCTTTTGATTGTCAATCAAAGAGGCACTGTGTTTGAAGGTAGGCCTTGAAATACATCCACAGGTACACCTCCAATTGACTCTAATGATGTCAATTAGCCTATCAGAAGCTTCTAAAGCCATGACATCATTTTCTGGAATTTTCCAAGCTGTTTAAAGGCACAGTCAACTTAGTGTATGTAAACTTCTGACCCACTGGAATTGTGATACAGTGAATTATAAGTGAAATAATCTGTCTGTAAACAATTGTTGGAAAAATTACTTGTGTCATGCATAAAGTAGATGTCCTAACCGACTTGCCAAAACTATAGTTTGTTAACAAGAAATGTGTGGATTGGTTGAAAAACAAGTTTTAATGACTCCAACCTAAGTGTATGTAAACTTCCGACTTCAACTGTATATGACAAATAAACAAACTTGAACTTGAATGCTTTCTAAGAATGAGATGTGATTGGACTAGGTTTAGATGTGTTACATTTCATCTCACAGATGAAAGATAGGCAGTTATTACAGTCATATCATTAAAGTGAGTGGTGAGTGAGTAATGCTGGCTCGTATCCATTAGTGCACACCGTTATAAACTGTAGCCAAATGTTTTGCAATGAAAACAATATATATTTTTTATCAGGTTTCTTATAGAGTACAGGTAGACCCACCCAGTTTTGGACCATTTTCTTCCGTTTGGTTTCTAGTGAATTCTCTAACCTCTAACCCATGTAGGTGGAATGTCAGAACTACATCCGCGTCCTGCTGGTCAATAAGACTGAGGTCATCACCTGTGGAACCAACGCCTTCCAGCCCCTCTGTATCACCCGGGAGGTAAGGGGATAAGTGGGGAGGGATGGAGGGAGGATGGATGGAATGATTACTGTCAGAGTGGATGTGGTTCGGGGAAGAAGTAGAATGGAGTGAAAACCTACATGGGGCTGAGTAGGGGTGATAGGGAGGGATTGATGAGAGGGTAAAGGAGGATGGTGGGAGGAAGGAAGAGTGGATGGAGGGAAGAGGGGGATAGAGTGATAACTGACAGGAAGAGGGGTAGGGGTGATAGATAGAGAATGATGAAGGGAGGGGTTAAGATAAGGTCTTGAATGTAAACATCAAACAGACATATGGTCTGTTGGAGACTTTAGAGGTGGAGGAAGACAGTAACAACACTATAATTTTCTTACTTTCTATCTCTCTCTCTCTCTCTCTCTCTCTCTCTCTCTCTCTCTCTCTCTCTCTCTCTCTCTCTCTCTCTCTCTCTCTCTCTCTCTCGCTCTCTCTCTTTCCCTCCTCTCCCAGGTGGGGAATATGAGTAGTGTGTTGGATCGCGTAAACGGTGTGGCAAGGTGCCCCTACGACCCTCGCCATAACTCCACAGCGGTGGTGACGGAGAGCGGCGAGCTATACGCCGCCACGGTCATCGACTTCTCTGGTCGCGACCCCGTCATCTACCGGAGCCTGGGGGGCATGCCACCCCTCAGGACGGCCCAGTACAACTCCAAGTGGCTCAATGGTAACGCACACACACATACACACACACACCACACACTGCCCACCATGTGTTAGCTAATTTCTCATTGTGTAGCGTCAATTAAAGTGGATTTTTGCATAGGGGCTAAGATCTTTTTCAGAGATGCAGTGCTTCCAGATTGTTAATTGTCTTGATGCAGTCTATCAACCATGTTTCTCAGGGGGAACTACAGTGAGGGAAAAAAGTATTTAATCCCCTGCTGATTTTGTACTTTTGCCCACTGACAAAGAAATGATCAGTCTATAATTTTAATGGCAGGTTTATTTGAACAGTGAGAGACAGAATAACAACAAAAAAATCCAGAAAAACGCACGTCAAAAATGTTATACATTGATTTGCATTTTAATGAGGGAAATAAGTATTTGACCCCCTCTCAATCAGAAAGATTTCTGGCTCCCAGGTGTCTTTTATACAGGTAACGAACTGAGATTAGGAGCACACTCTTAAAGGGAGTGCTCCTAATCTCAGCTTGTTACCTGTATAAAAGACACCTGTCCACAGAAGCAATCAATCAATCAGATTCCAAACTCTCCACCATGGCCAAGACCAAAGAGCTCTCCAAGGATGTCAGGGACAAGATTGTAGACCTACACAAGGCTGGAATGGGCTACAAGACCATCGCCAAGCAGCTTGGTGAGAAGGTGACAACAGTTGGTGCGATTATTCGCAAATGGAAGAAACACAAAATAACTGTCAATCTCCCTCGGCCTGGGGCTCCATGCAAGATCTCACCTCGTGGAGTTGCAATGATCATGACAACGGTGAGGAATCAGCCCAGAACTATACGGGAGGATCTTGTCAATGATCTCAAGGCATCTGGGACCATAGTCACCAAGAAAACAATTGGTAACACACTACGCCGTGAAGGACTGAAATCCTGCAGCGCCCGCAAGGTCCCCCTGCTCAAGAAAGCACATATACAGGCCCGTCTGAAGTTTGCCAATGAACATCTGAATGATTCAGAGGAGAACTGGGTGAAAGTGTTGTGGTCAGATGAGACCAAAATCGAGCTCTTTGGCATCAACTCAACTCGCTGTGTTTGGAGGAGGAGGAATGCTACCTATGACCCCAAGAACACCATCCCACCATCAAACATGGAGGTGGAAACATTATGCTTTGGGGGTGTTTTTCTGCTAAGGGGACAGGACAACTTCACCGCATCAAAGGGACGATGGACGGGGCCATGTTCCGTCAAATCTTGAGTGTGAACCTCCTTCCCTCAGCCAGGGCATTGAAAATCGGTCGTGGATGGGTATTCCAGCATGGCAATGACCCAAAACAGACGGCCAAGGCAACAAAGAAGTGGCTCAAGAAGAGGCACATTAAGGTCCTGGAGTGGCCTAGCCAGTCTCCAGACATTAATCCCATAGAAAATCTGTGGAGGGAGCTGAAGGTTCGAGTTGCCAAACGTCAGCCTCGAAACCTTAATGACTTGGAGAAGATCTGCAAAGAGGAGTGGGACAAAATCCCTCCTGAGATGTGTGCATACCTGGTGGCCAACTACAAGAAACGTCTGACCTCTGTGATTGCCAATAAGGGTTTTGCCACCAAGTACTAAGTCATGTTTTGCAGAGGGGTCAAATACTCATTTCCCTCATTAAAATGCAAATCAATTTATAACATTTTTGACATGCGTTTTTCTGCATGTTGTTGTTGTTATTCTGTCTCTCACTGTTCAAATAAACCTACCATTAAAATTATAGACTGATCATGTCTTTGTCAGTGGGCAAACGTACAAAATCAGCAGGGGATCAAATACTTTTTTCCCTCACTGTATATCCTACCCTTTCTTAATATCCTAGTACAAAAACCATGGTAATTTGACACCCCAAAAAGCGATTTGAGTAATCCACCACAGTGTTGTTGTTGCATAGGGATCACATAGGTAGGAAGGGTGTGGACAGTACGGCTGGCACCGTAGAAAAGCTAAGTTAGATAAACCTCCATCAGCCCCAAAAGTCATAGCTAGGTGTCTATAATCTCCAAAATACATCCTGACTCAGGCAGAAAAAAGACAAACCTTCCAGAGACGTTTCTTCTCATCTGCAGTAATTCAAACGCAGCAGCCACACAGTTATTGGCTTCACAGAGTAGGAGGAGAAAGGGGGAGGAAGGGGAAGAAATGGGGAGAGAGGAAGGGTGAGTAGGTAGAGATAGACATCACACTGGTAGACCAGGAGAGAGGAAGGGTGAGTAGGTAGAGATAGACATCACACTGGTAGACCAGGAGAGAGGAAGGGTGAGCACGTAGAGGTAGACATCACACTGGTAGACCAGGAGAGAGGAAGGGTGAGTAGATAGAGGTAGACATCACACTGGTAGACCAGGAGAGAGGAAGGGTGAGTAGGTAGAGGTAGACATCACACTGGTAGACCAGGAGAGAGGAAGGGTGAGTAGATAGAGGTAGACATCACACTGGTAGACCAGGAGAGAGGAAGGGTGAGTAGGTAGAGATAGACATCACACTGGTAGACCAGGAGAGAGGAAGGGTGAGTAGATAGAGGTAGACATCACACTGGTAGACCAGGAGAGAGGAAGGGTGAGTAGGTAGAGATAGACATCACACTGGTAGACCAGGAGAGAGGAAGGGTGAGCACGTAGAGGTAGACATCACACTGGTAGACCAGGAGAGAGGAAGGGTGAGTAGGTAGAGATAGACATCACACTGGTAGACCAGGAGAGAGGAAGGGTGAGTAGGTAGAGATAGACATCACACTGGTAGACCAGGAGAGAGGAAGGGTGAGCACGTAGAGGTAGACATCACACTGGTAGACCAGGAGAGAGGAAGGGTGAGTAGATAGAGGTAGACATCACACTGGTAGACCAGGAGAGAGGAAGGGTGAGTAGATAGAGGTAGACATCACACTGGTAGACCAGGAGAGAGGAAGGGTGAGTAGGTAGAGATAGACATCACACTGGTAGACCAGGAGAGAGGCGAGGAGAGGAGAGACACTCAGGAGTCAATGAATGGTGTAAGAAGGGGAAGAAAGGGGGCGAAAGGGAGGAGAGGAAAGGTGAGGCTTCATTAGTGGGCCAGGCAGAGGGGAGAAAGAGCAATAGAGGAAAAGGGGGTAGGAGGCTAGAGAAGAGGGAGTCAGACTCAGTAGGAGGAGACAGAAGAAGAAATGGGGTGAGAGGTAAGGCTGGAGGTAGAGGTATACAGGCCAGGCACAGGAGAGGTGATAGACTCAGAGACTCAGAAGGCAGTGAGCAGTGTAATTATTCCTTGCGTCAGGGAGAGGGTGAATTACAATGTGCTGCATGCTTCATGCCACACAGTGCTCTCTTCTGACAGTGTGTGTGTGTCTGAGGTGTGTGTGTGTGGGGGGGTTGGGGGCTTTACCGGAGCCTCTCTAGCAAGCGAGGGAAAAAACGAGGGAGGGATGAAGGGAGGAGTGGAGAGGCGAAGAGAGTGCTCTGCTCATCAGCGTAATCACAGCTAGTTGCAGACATACAGGCAGATAGACACCCCACCACACACTTTAGTTACACACCATCTTTCTTTCCATTCCCTCAGCCGCCCCTAAAAATACACACATCCTCTTGAGGCAAAGCCCAATTTCTGTACAGGCTCTTCCTCCAGAGTCTAGAGCTGGATCAAGCAGCCTCAGAGGAGACGGAGTGAGAATTAAAATCTCATCTCATTTCTAGTCATAAGCCTCCCAGTTAGGGGGATTCACAGACAAACAGACAAACCAGAACAGAGGGGTTCTGAATCCAATCAATCTGTTCTTTATTGGATTGGGACATGCCAGGTGCTGGCCAACTGTTTTATTATAAATGAGAAGGAAGTGGAGAGCCTGGGGAGTATTGAGGATTGTAGAAGTCCCTAAAGAACACAGGCAATACTCTCTCTCTCTCTCTCTCACTCTCTCTCTCTCTCTCTCTCTCTCTCTCTCTCTCTCTCGCTCTCTTCTCTCTCTCTCTCTCTCTCTCTCTCTCTCTCTCTCTCTCTCTCTCTCTCTCTCTCTCTCTCTCTCTCTCTCTCTCTCTCTCTCTCTCTCTCTCTCTCTCTCTCTCTCTCTCTCTCTCTCTCTCTCTCTCTCTCATCTCTCTCTCTCTCTCTCTCTCTCTCTCTCTCTCTCTCAATTCAATTCATTTCAATTCATTCAAAGGTTTTTATTGGCATGAGAAACATATGTTTACGTTGCCAAAGCAAATAGAATAGACAATAAACAAAAGGGAAATATAGAAAGAAACAGACATTTTAAAAGAATATAGACATTTCAAATGTTATATTATTGGCTATGTACAGTGTTTTAACAATGTGCAAGTAGTTGAAGTATGAAAGGGAAAATAAATAAATAGGTTGTATTTACAATTCTTTGATATATTGAAGAGGGTGGGGCTGAATCTGCATCCCTGTCTCACCCCACGGCCCTGAGGAAAAAAAACTGTGTTTATTGCCAATTTTATCTGCACACTTGTTGTTTGTGTACATTGATTTTATAATGTCATATGCTTTCCCCCCATCACCGCTTTCCATCAATTTCTATAACAGACCCTCATGCCGAATTGAGTCAAAAGCTTTTTGAAATCAACAAAGCGTGAGAAGACTTTGCTTATGTTTTGTTTTGTTTGTTTGTCAATAAGGGTTTGCAGGGTGTATATGTGGTATTTCGTATGGTATTTTGGTAAGAAGCCAATTTTACATTTGCTCAGGACATTGTTTTCACTGAGGAAATGTTGGAGTCTGCTGTTGATGATACTGCAGAGGATTTTTCTGAGATTGCTGCTGACGCATATTCCACGGTAATTATTGGGTTCAAATTTGTCTCCACTTTTGTGGATTGGGGTGATCAGGCCTTGGTTCCAAATATTAGGAAGATACCAGAGCTGATGTAAAGAGTTTAAGAATAGCCCATTTGAATTTGTGGTCTGTATATTTTATCCTTTCGTTTGTATACCATCAACACCACATGTCTTTTAGCATTGGAGGGTTTGTATTTTATCCTGTAGCTTATCTCTCTCTCACTCTCTCTCTCTCGCTCTTTCTCTCTCGCTTGCTCTCTCTCTCTCTCTAGCTCTCTTGTACTCTCTCTCTCTCTCTCCTCCTGTTCACCATGGTCAGTCATGTGGCTGTGTGTGAGTTACACCCTCAATCAGACTGTGTGAAGATTGAACAATCTGTTTGTTGGATTGACACCTACACACATCACGCATCCTAAACATGCATATTATACTGTATCCACTGTATATTAGCTCATTCAAATGCCACCTCTGACAGCAACCGGGCCATATGTGTGTGTGGTTTGTATGTGTGTGTGTGTCTGACAGTCATGGGGAAGCAGTAAGTGTTAATAAACGCTGATGCCTGTTTCCAGCTTCTCTCTCTGTGGTAATTATCTAGGACCCAGCAGGAGGTCTGGTGTAAGCAGTACCACATACACACACACACATACATACACACACACACCACACACACACACACACACACACACACCTTCATTTACATGGCTGTATGCATAAGTTAGCTAACTGAACTGGAAAACTCAGTCCTCCATTAAACAGTGCCATTCAGAGCCAGGTTAGGGAGGTAATGGTAGATTTGTCATGATAGCTTATCAGAAATGGATTACATGATTTTACATTACATGTGATTATTCACGGCAAAGCTATGGGTCTTTCCTCTTCATGCTGGCATGTTAACAGTAAGTTTAGCCTAGAGACAATGATTGAACTGTGCGATAAAGATATGGAGAAAGCAAACTATAGATAAGATTAATGTGACAGTGGATGAAGCTACAGCTGACAAGAGAATGTTGGTTAACACTTTATTTTGATAGTCCATCTATAGATGCTCCACTAACTATCAATCGACTATCATTAACATGTCACTGCATGTCTGTGGACTTGCAGCAGGGAAGCATCTGTAGATATCACCAAATATTGTGCTATTTGGTAAACTAGTCCATCTCTTCAACCATTTCACCCATTCCTATTTGCTGCCGCCAGCAAACTACCCATAGTTGTTTTTTTTTATGAGTGTTCTGAAATGGAATTATGAGTTCTGTTATTGCTTCTGATGCTGTTTCCATTCCTGCTGACCGCCTGCGTTCTCCTATAATCTCATTCTCTTAAAAGGTAGTGCTGGCCCCCGGGGCACTTACCGTCATGGCTGTTTGCAGGTTAATATCTCCACTCTCCGCTCTGCATCCACGCTGTCCGTCTGTGTGTGTGTGAGTGTGTGTGTGTGTTTGATATCACTGAGAATGAATGTTACCTTAGGGGAAAGCAGCACTGACAGCCATGCTGTGTTGTTCTCACAGCCTCACTGCTTCTCTAGTCATGAGCAATGCTCCTCTACATTATAACGCTACAGGGGAGGAGGCATGCTACTGGTTATCACACCTGGGTTCAAATAGTATTTAACATATTTCAAAACTGTCATTGAGCGTTTGTTTGAGCCTGAATATAATGCCAGATGGGCGGAGTTTGTACTTTGGGAATTATTCCATTGGTTCCGTTTTGTCCAGGCATGCTCAATCATTTTTAAATATTTGAAATGCTGTTTGAACCCAGCTATGTCTGCTGTTAATGTGTTCAGTGTTGGGACTGAGGCTAACACGTGTCTGTGATAATAACAACTCACAACAGGGAGACTGTTTGGGTGGCCGTACCATGTAGTATTTCTGAGCACCAAGTCAAAGTAGAATGAATGATGAATTCATGGTCTCTATTGATGTTGTTCCGCTCATTGAGTGCATTAGTCTCATGTCTTTACCGTATCAAGATTGATCATGTGTCCTGGCAATTTACAAATGGAGGAATGAATGCAGTGTACATTTTATAGGATGACTGTGACTAATGAATGTATCTCACAGCATTACTTTATTATCAACATGACTGGACACATTCATTCATCAGTATAAACTAGCATGACATTAACAATCATCCCCTTCGGCTGCATGGACTCTAATGCTCTCTCTGACTTCGTCTCCTTTCCCCTCTCTCCTTCTCTTCTTCTTCTTCTTCTTCTTCTCTTCTCCTCCCCTTGTCCCTGTCCTCTCCTCTTTTCCTCTCCTCTCCTCCTCTTCTCTTCCTCAGAGCCCATTTCATCTCAGCCTACGATGTGGGTCTCTTCACATTCTTCTTCCTGCGTGAGAACGCTGTGGAACACGACCTGTGGGAAGACCGTCTACTCCCGGGTGGCCCGCGTCTGTAAGAACGACATCGGAGGGCGGTTCCTACTGGAGGACACCTGGACCACCTTCATGAAGGCCAGGCTGAAACTGCTCGCGCTCCGGAGAGATCCCCTTCTACTATAATGAGCTGCAGAGCACCTTCTATCTGCCTGAACAAGACCTAATCTACGGAATATTCACCACCAACGTGTGAGTGATGAGTGATAGTCTTCTTATGCAAGACACACACACACACTCAGGAAAACACAGACACACACACTAATGTACAGGTGCAGTACACACGCACGCACCCTCACCCTCTCCCACCCACTCCCACGCAAACTCGATTACTGCAATTCCAGGCCTAATGATTATCATCATTCAGCATCCACTTCTTGAGAAACACTTAGCTGAGTTGAGCGAGTGGTGCAGAGTAAGGCAGAGAGCCTTTTTATTACACATTCTACCTGCACTAATGAGAAGCCTGATGGTTAGAGGAAGGAATCTGTGCTGCTTCCCAAATGGTACCCTATTCCCTACATAGTTCACTACTTTTCCTTTTCCTATAGTGCACTACCCTATGGGCCCTGATCAAAAGTAGTACACTACGTAGGGAATAGGGTGCTATTCGGGACACATCCTGTGTGTTGCTGTACTGTGTGAGCTGTGCCCTGACTCATAAGCGTGGGTTACACAGACCATTGTTTAAGGAATGCAGTATCATCCACTTCACTAGAGGGAGAAATGAGTGTGAGCAGAACAGAAGACTCATCCACAATGTGGATGTTGCCCTTTTGTGGAAAATAAAGAACATGAATGGGGTCCATAGGTGAAGAGGAAGCGAGAGAGATTTGCCCTTTTCTGAAAAAAAGAAATTCTCACTGTGATGCTTTCACAGACTGAGGTTTGGAATGTGAGTTGAGTCAGTGTGGTACAGTACAGTTGTTGGTATTCAGATGTGTTCCATGCTCTGCTCTGCTGTGCTCTGCTCTCTCTCAGGGGAGAGGAATTCTCCCCTCGCCTTCTGCTGCTCTCACCTGTAATGTTCTGACTCCCAGGAGGTAGTAGGCTCTCTCCATCACTACCAGAGCTGAGGCTATCATTACTTCTCAGTACAGGACATATGTGCGTGGACGTGCGTGTGCGCATGTGTGTGTGTGTGTGTGTATCCCTCCCTCTTTCCATTCCAATCTTTTGTATCGGTCCCTCTCTCGCTCTCCCCAATCCCCAGTTCTGAATAGTGTGATATCGTAATGCAATCACAGGAAGCACTGTCTCCATCTGTCTGTGTTAAATTGAACATTGTCAAAGAACTCCCAGAGTTTGAACTGAGAGAGAGAGAGAGAGAGAGAGAGAGAGAGGAGAGAGAGAGAGAGAGAGAGAGAGAGAGAGAGAGAGAGAGAGAGAGAGAGAGAGAGAGAGAGAGAGAGAGAGAGAGAGAGAGAGAGAGAGAGAGAGAGAGAGAGAGAGAGAGAGAGAGAGAGAGAGAGAGAGAGAGAGAGAGAGAGAGAGAGGAGAGAGAGAGAGAGAGAGAGAGAGAGAGAGAGGAGAGAGAGAGGAGAGAGAGAGAGAGAGAGAGAGAGACAGAGACAGCTTATTGGCATCTCCCTCCCTCCGTCCTTCCCTCTGTCAGGGCTGCTGAGTGGTGCTTCACAGCATCTGTGTGTTCTCACATTGAAATGGGACTGTCACTGGCTAATGTTGATAATCCGAGGTGATTTCATTGCAATGGCTTTCTCCATTTTTTGTATGTGTTCTGAATGAGCAGCTGGATGCTGCTGCAGGTGTGTATCATAGAATAAGCTGATTGGCTCACACAGTGATCTGATTTGACATGTCTCCTCGGTACCTGGTAACCATGGTGTCCTGGTATGGTGTAATGTGTGTGTGCAGCCATCTGAAGGGTAATCCATATTTTTGCCGGATTTTGCCATATTTTTTTCTAAATAACTTTTTCCATCACCTCAACATAATAACATCAAATGCACCTTGAAATGAGCTTTATGCCCCCTGGAGCATGTTGGGTAAGAATCAAATAGATATACTATTACTATGATTATTCGCTTTACTTTTACAAATTATTCTTTCAGCAAAACATACTACTTCCAGGCACCTTTTTTTTAGCATGTGCACAAGACAGTAATCTTTTGTACTGTATTGTAACATTGCTGCTGCTGTTTTATAGCTACCTGACTAAGTCTCCACTCCTGAAAGTGATTGTTTCAGACTATAGCATTGA
>NW_028163319.1:5000-32500 GCF_964263955.1 Coregonus lavaretus
ATGATACGAGTCTTCTTGTTGTCACGGGCAGCGTTGCCGGCCAACTCCAGGATCTCAGCAGTCAGGTACTCGAGCACGGCGGCCAGGTAGACTGGTGCGCCAGCGCCCACACGCTCGGCGTAGTTGCCTTTGCGCAGTAGCCTGTGCACACGGCCCACGGGGAACTGGAGCCCGGCACGGGATGAACGGGTCTTTGCCTTCGCCCTGGCCTTGCCTCCGGTTTTGCCTCTTCCGCTCATATTGGTATCTTGAGAAAGTCACAGAAAGTCTGAATGAGCCGCTCGCCACTTCGAGAGCCGTACTTATACCTCGCCACAAGAGGCAACGATTGGCCACCGGGCCGGTGTGGCCTTATCCAATTGGAGCGAGGGACAGACAGACAGACAGCCCTAAGCCGGTTCCCACCCACAGGCAGCGAGTGAGAGGCTACTTTGTGTCCCTCCGACTTTGTTCTATATCGTGGAGCTCCGCCCCATAGGGGAGCTATGCTCCTAGTGGTTTACCCTCTGCCCTAAGGCAGATGCAGCCTGAAGCAAAATTATGCACACACCTACAGCCAATAGGAGTACAGGTGTCCCTATATAAGGAACCCCGTTCCCTCAATCTGCCTCCCATTATCTTCAGCGACTGGACTAGAATTGAAGAAGCCATAGAAGACTCAGGAAGATCTCGTCGTTGATATCCAGCCATCAACGTCTTCCTACAATGAGCACACCTAGCTTATCCAAGGTAAGCATTTAACAAAAGCTCTTTTCAGAGCTCAATGTCGCTGTTCCCCTTGGCGGCTGTCGACCCCCCCCGACACTGTTTCGTGGGTTGAGAGGCACAGCACGCCAGGGACAGCTTCATCAATCCCCCACTATGCGCCAGCTGCGCCCTCCTTTTTTGAAGGAGTGGAAGCAGCATTGGGCATTTTTAGGGAGGATATTCCTCTTGAGGATGTGCTATCAGTGTTAGTCTCAGCTGAGGCATCATCTGAGGGCACTGACTCAGGAGATGACAGGGCTATTGGGGAAGAAATGAATATTCTATTGGAACAATTCATTACACTGACCCAGATGTTTAACACCCCTTTTCCTTCGGGAAATTGTGAGGTCATTACATCCCTGGATGATGACGCCACAGCCTCTCTGTGCCTGAATTCTCAGGTCTCATTGAGTGGGCTGCTAAACAGCGGGAGATTAAGCTGCCCCCCATTCCCTCCAACCCGGAAGTGGATATGAGGAAGGGCGGCCGTTACTCTCGCTACAGCTTGGCGTCAGACGGCGGCCTCCAGCAGCAAGGGAGCGGGCCTCGCCCCCCCCCTGCAGCGCCAGAGGTGCCGGCGAGAGAGGTCATTAAAGCGTCATCCTGGCATCACCCGAAGGGCGGCCAGAAGAGACGCCGTTTATGACAGGCGAGGGGGAGAGAACGGAAGACGGCACAGCGCCTGCTGTGACCGAGCCCACTGTCCCCCCCCACTCTACCGTTGAGTGTATGGAGGAGAATGTTTTTTGTTGATGTGTGTAATAAAGAGTTGGCTCTACTTGACACTGTCAAGAAAGAGCCCCCTTTTCCATAATACATCCGAGAGCGTTCGACCTTCCTCACTCTCGCTCTCTCTCTTACCACTATGAGTGCAGCTCAGCCCACCATGGTGCGTTGCTGAATGCACACATAAGGCAGGTATATAAAAGGTATTAAGTGTACCTTATAGGACCTCACTTTACAGACTCCTAGGAGTGCCGTAGTGAGTGTCTCACATAGCAGGCTGCAGTCTCAGCCAGATAATGGCATGATGACGCGACCGCTATCCGGGACGGCGCTCTGTCTCAGGCTAACGCCTCAGTCAGTGCAGTTCAGACCCGTGCTGCGTTCACGGAGGGCCTGATTACTACGGTTACGGGCGTAACCACGTATCGGCGCCCCCGTTTCTCTCAGAACGCGCTGATAATAACCACATTGGGGGTGGCGCACTATCACAGACTAAGGTCTCTGTTAGTACGACCCAGACCCATGCTGCGTTCAAGAAGGGCCCGATTACCACGGTCACGAAGGTGCCCAGTGTATCGGCGCCCCCACCTTTTCCTGAACGCGCCCAGGCTCACCACACTGAGTGTAGTTCAGCCCACCAGGGGTGCAGAGCTGAACGCACACAGGAGGTGAAAGGAGGAATAATACCTAGACGCCGTCTTGGTTTATCTCAAAGAGAACTCACATTACAGACTCCAAGGAGTACTGTAGTGAGTGCCTCTCATAGCAGGCTGCAGTCTCAGTCAGGAGACATGATGACGCAGCCGCTAGTTGGGGATGGCGCACTATCGCAGACTAAGGTCTCGGTTAGTGCGATTCAGACCCATGCTGCGTTCACGGAGGGCCCGATTACCACGGTGACGAAGTTTCCCAGTGTATCGGCGCCCCCACTTCTTTCTGAACGCGCTAATACTCACCACACTGAGCGTAGTTCAGCCCACCAGAGGTGCAGAGCTGAACGCACACAGGAGGTGAAGGGAGGAAAGATACCAAGACACCGTCTTGGCTTATCTCAGGATACCTCACATTCAGCAGGCAGCTGTCTCTGTCCCAATGTGACATGAAGACGCAGCCGCTAGCCGGGAATGACGCCTTGCTGCAGGCTAATGCCTCAGTCAGCGCAGATCAGACCCGTGCGACGTTCACGGAGAGCGGGAATACCAGGGTTACAGGTATAACCAAGGTATGGACGCCTCCGAATTATTCTGAACGTGTCAATGCCCATGGCTATGAGCGCAGCTCACCACATATTGAGTGTGTCGTTGAACAGTCGCCTAAGACCAGTAAAGAGGCATTGTGGCACCACCGTGTGGTGTCAGTCAGAGATCACACCTTTCAGATTCTATTGAATTCTGTAAAGGATGAGTCTCATGTTAAGCGGCAGTCTCAGTCAGACAATGACATGATGACGCAATCGCTTTCCGGGCAGAGCGCTCTGTCTCAGGCCAGTACCTCAGACAGCGCAGTTCAGACCCGTGCTGCGTTCCTGGAGGGCAAGATTACTGGAGTTACGGTCGTAACCAACGTATCAAAGCCCCCGACTCACCCAGAACGAGCTGACGTATCCTCTCCCTTTCAAGGGGGGCCCGACTTGGGCTATTCCACCAACCCAGTGCTGGGGAATAGCGGCGGCGAGGGCCATAGAGGAATACAGGTCCTTCCTACTGGACGCACCACAGCTTCGTGCGCACCCGCTGTCTCTGCATTGCTGGCAGTGGCGTCGAAGCTGTACCCTCTCACGCTGGCTAGAACAGACGTTAGAGAAGGGTTATGCCCTCCAATTCCATCGGACCCCACCCCCGTTCAAGGGAGTGGTGGAAACGGTGATGAAAACGCCAGACAAAGTAGCCGCTCTGAGATCAGAGATTACGGAACTTTTGGCGAAGGAGGCGGTCACAGTAGTTCCCCGAGAGCAAAGGAACAAGGGGCTTTACTCGCCCTATTTCCTAGTGCCAAAAAAGACGGGGGGAGTGAGGCCGATTTTGGATTTACGCATTCTCAACGAGAGCATAACCAAACGGCCCTTCCGAATGCTGACGACAAAACGCCTACTGGAATGTGTTCAGAAGGGAGATTTTTGTACAAGCATAGACCTAAAGGACGCGTACTTTCATGTGCCGATACAATCGCGCCACAGAAAGTTTCTGCGGTTCGCCTTTCAAGGGGTGGCGTACGAGTTCACGAGGATGCCGTTTGGGTACGCCCTGGCACCTCGAACGTTTTCCAAATGTGTGGAGGCGGCATTGGAACCGCTGCGTCGTCAAGGGATAAGGCTATTAGCCTACCTAGACGACCTGCTGATTCTCGCCCCGTCAGCAGAGCTGGCGTTCACACACACGACACAGACAGTGATTCATCTCACGCGTCTGGGGTTTGCTGTGAATTGGAAAAAGAGTGCACCCTGGCCCAGTCATCAGATTGTCTACCTGGGACTACAGCTAGACACTGTAATGATGAGGGCGCGAATTTCGGACCCTCGAAGGGCAGCATTGTTACTAGCCCTGAGGAAGTGTCGTCCGAATCACACAGTAACGGCGCTATCGATCATGTCACTTTTGGGTCTCATGTCGGCAGCCCACTCTGTGGTCCCGCTAGGGCTTCTGCACATGCGCAAAGCACAGCGGTGGTTCGCCCAACTAAGACTAGACCCAGTGCGTCAACGTCATCGGTTGGTGGTGGTTCCTCTCTCGCTAAGAGCAGACCTGGACTATTGGCGGAACCCGTGCGTTCTCACGCACGGAGTCCCGATGGGCAAGGTGTCATCCTACATTCCAGTGTTTACAGATGCCTCTCTGACTGGATGGGGAGGGACATGTCAGTCTCAAGCGATAGGAGGTGCATGGCCTCAATCAGGTCGTCACATCAACCTCCTAGAGTTGGAAACGGTGCGACTGGTCTTGACCCACTTCGCGTCTACCCTTCGGGGTCGCGATGTGTTGGTCTGGTCAGACAACCGAACCACAGTAGCTCACATAAACCGCCAGGGAGGGGTCAGGTCTCCTGCCCTTCATCGGGCGGCAGTGGAATTGTGGCTGTGGGCTCACAAGCACCTTCGCTCGTTGAGAGCAGCACACATTCCGGGCTACTTGAACGTAGGGGCAGACCTCATGTCAAGAGGGGGTCCTCGAGACGACGAGTGGTGTCTGCACCCGGACATTGTTCTACAGATTTGGGAACAATTCGGGAGAGCCGAGGTGGACCTGTTCGCGTCACGTGTGAACGCGCAGTGTCCCCTATGGTTCTCTCTGAGAAACCAGGACGAACCGCCATTGGGAAGAGACGCATTCGCGCACTACCTGTGGCCGAAAGTTCTCCTGTATGCATTCCCTCCGCTGTCTTGCATTCTCCCACTGCTAGCCAGGGTGAGGTCAGAGGAGCTGTCAGTGATACTGAAAGCGCCCGATCGCCCGGGGGCTCCGTGGTTTGCAGAGATGAGTCAGATGTTGATTGCGCCACCCTGGCCAATTCCACATCAACGAGACGCGTTGACTCAGGCGGGAGGCTCGATAGGGCAATGGCCCATAATCGGCCAACCACTGAAGGCTTGGTTCCTGAATGGGACAGGTTAAAGCGCCGTGGGTTGTCTGATGCAGTGATCAGAACAATACAGGGCGCAAGAGCCGGTTCCACTTCTAGGGTGTATACCAGCAGATGGAACGTTTTCTCACGATGGTGTGATACACAGGACGTGGACCCCATGAGCTGTCAGGTAGAGAGTGTGCTCTCATTCCTACAGTCTATGTTTGATAAGCAGAAATCGCCCTCCACTATTCGAGTGTTTGCAGCGGCAATTTCAGCTGGTCATGAAGGTTTTAACGGAAAAAGTGTTTTCAGTCACCCTTTAGTGAAACGTTTCCTATTGGGAACGCAACGGCTTAGGCCAAGACCTAGAGCTACGCTGCCCAAGTGGGATTTGGCATTGGTTCTCGAAGCGCTATGTAAGTCGCCGTTCGAGCCATTGAATCAAATACCCCTCAAGATGCTGTCTATCAAGACGGCGCTGTTGCTCACCTTGACTACTGCTAAACGAGTCAGCGATTTGTGTGCACTGTCGACGAGACCCGACTGCCTTGCCATTAATGGCGATTTGAGCAGAGCGGTGTTACGTCCTAACCCGGCATTTGTGCCGAAGGTTATTAACAGTGCATATAGATCGCAGATCGTGGAATTGTGGGCTTTTCATCCCCCTCCCCATGGGGAGAGGAGTGAGGAAAAGCTTCACTGTCTGTGCCCAGTACGCGCTTTGGCGTGTTACGTTAGGCGCACAGCGGCGGTTAGGTCATCGCCTCAGCTGTTTGTGTGTCACGGTGCGGCTGCATTGGGTAGACCACTTTCAAAACAGCGTTTGTCTCATTGGCTTTGTGAAGGCATTGAGACGGCGTACGAGGCGGCGGGGCAACAACCGCCTCAGGGTATTAGAGCGCACTCCACTCGTGGAGTAGCAGCTTCTACTGCTCTTTTCAGAGGAACAGAGGTAGAGGATATTTGTAGAGCAGCGTCATGGTCGACACCGTCTCCTTTTATCCGTTTCTATCTGTTGGATATGTCTTCTAACTCTTTGGCTCGGTCTGTACTCAGCGTGGCTGAAGGGAGATCATGAGCAGAATAGAGAAAGAAAGCAGGATTGTGAATAAGTTCATAAGTCCGCTTTTATTAGAAGTAACATATTATGGACATGTTTTCTAACTCTTTTGTTCGATCGAATTTCAGCAGAGCTGAAAGGCGTTCTTGAGCTAGAAAAGGAGGACAGAGCAGGACCTTGGACAGGTTCCAATCAGGTCCGCTCTGGTTAGGAAGACTTATGTCAAGAATAAGCCTTTTAAACTCCAATCTCGATTGCACTCAGCACAGCTGAAGGGGAATCTTGAGGTAGAGGAGGGAGAAGCAGGATGATAGACTGGTCTCTATCAGGTCCGCTTCGGATGAAGAGCATATTCTGTGGCATGTCTCCTGGCTGACAGTGTCAGCATATAGAAACATGTATTGAGTGGACAGAATGTGAGGTCATCTATCTGAGGTTCAGTTTAGTATGACTGGTATATTTTGTTCCATAGAATATTGAGGCACGGCTATCTGCTAGTCAGATTAGCACGGCGTCTATTCTATTGATCTGCCCAATAGCCATTGACATTGTCATTGAGCTAGATGGGGCGGGTCTATAACCGATGACGCGGTATATTGTGACGCCCTGATGGGTTTTTAGTCGCAGTACTGCGGGAATTGGTTGCAGCCATTGCTGGGCTTGACCTTTTCATTTTTTAATGGGAAGTGTTAGGCTCGGCAGGGAGTACATTTTGGAGCGTTTCGCTCCGCCTTAAACCACTAGGAGCATAGCTCCCCTATGGGGCGGAGCTCCACGATATAGAACGATTAGTTACCGGAGTGTAACTCCAGTTCTATGAGTGGAGCGGAGCCCCATAGGACTTAAGGCCCTACCGACCCTCTCTAGTCTCGCTGAAGATAATATCTCGGGAGGCAGATTGAGGGAACGGGGTTCCTTATATAGGGACACCTGTACTCCTATTGGCTGTAGGTGTGTGCATAATTTTGCTTCAGGCTGCATCTGCCTTAGGGCAGAGGGTAAACCACTAGGAGCATAGCTCCCCTATGGGGCTCCGCTCCACTCATAGAACTGGAGTTACACTCCGGTAACTAATCGTTACTTTGTGTCATTTCGCGTGAGCGCCAAAATGTCCGACATGAAATCCTCACATTATTTCTCTCCAAATGGGAAACAAACAGCTGGTGAGGGTGCACTCTTGAGTTTGAAATCGAAGCCACTATAGTATTGTTATTACATGGCACTTGTAACACATCACAGCAGCCGACTAGTTACCGGAGTGTAACTCCAGTTCTATGAGTGGAGCGGAGCCCCATAGGGGAGCTCTGCTCCTAGTGGTTTACCCTCTGCCCTAGGGCAGAACAGCCTGAAGCAAAATTATGCACACACCTACAGCCAATAGGAGTACAGGTGTCCCTATATAAGGAACCCCGTTCCCTCAATCTGCCTCCCGAGATATTATCTTCAGCGAGACTAGAGAGGGTCGGTAGGGCCTTAAGTCCTATGGGGCTCCGCTCCACTCATAGAACTGGAGTTACACTCCGGTAACTAGTCGTTCTATATCGTGGAGCTCCGCCCCATAGGGGAGCTCTGCTCCTAGTGGTTTAAGGCGGAGCGAAACGCTCCAAAATGTACTCCCTGCCGAGCCTAACACTTCTCATTAAAAAATGAAAAAAGGTCAAGCCCAGCAATGGCTGCAACCAATTCCCGCAGTACTGCGACTAAAAAACCCATTAGGGCGTCACAATATACCGCGTCATCGGTTATAGACCCGCCCCATCTAGCTCAATGACAATGTCAATGGCTATTGGGCAGATCAATAGAATAGACGCCGTGCTAATCTGACTAGCAGATAGCCGTGCCTCAATATTCTATGACAACACTATTATCCACTAATGGAATGACATAAAATGTCACTCTACATTATATGTCCAATAGCCCGCCTTACTCACTCAATGGAACCCAGAGATTAGTAGGCAGGGACAAAATATACCAGTCATACTAAACTGAACCTCAGATAGATGACCCCACATTCTGTCCACTTAATACATGTTTCTATATGCTGACACTGTCAGCCAGGAGACATGCCACAGAATATGCTCTTCATCCAAAGCGGACCTGATAGAGACCAGTCTATCATCCTGCTTCCCCCTCCTCTACCTCAAGATTCCCCTTCAGCTGTGCTGAGTGCAATCGAGATTGGAGTTTAAAAGGCTTATCCTTGACATAAGTCTTCCTAACCAGAGCGGACCTGATTGGAACCTGTCCAAGGTCCTGCTCTGTCCTCTTTTTCTAGCTCAAGAACGCCTTTCAGCTCTGCTGAAATTCGATCGAACAAAAGAGTTAGAAAACATGTCCATAATATGTTACTTCTAATAAAAGCGGACTTATGAACTTATTCACAATCCTGCTTTCTTTCTCTATTCTGCTCATGATCTCCCTTCAGCCACGCTGAGTACAGACCGAGCCAAAGAGTTAGAAGACATATCCAACAGATAGAAACGGATAAAAGGAGACGGTGTCGACCATGACGCTGCTCTACAAATATCCTCTACCTCTGTTCCTCTGAAAAGAGCAGTAGAAGCTGCTACTCCACGAGTGGAGTGCGCTCTAATACCCTGAGGCGGTTGTTGCCCCGCCGCCTCGTACGCCGTCTCAATGCCTTCACAAAGCCAATGAGACAAACGCTGTTTTGAGAGTGGTCTACCCAATGCAGCCGCACCGTGACACACAAACAGCTGAGGCGATGACCTAACCGCCGCTGTGCGCCTAACGTAACACGCCAAAGCGCGTACTGGGCACAGACAGTGAAGCTTTTCCTCACTCCTCTCCCCATGGGGAGGGGGATGAAAAGCCCACAATTCCACGATCTGCGATCTATATGCACTGTTAATAACCTTCGGCACAAATGCCGGGTTAGGACGTAACACCGCTCTGCTCAGATCGCCATTAATGGCAAGGCAGTCGGGTCTCGTCGACAGTGCACACAAATCGCTGACTCGTTTAGCAGTAGTCAAGGCGAACAACAGCGCCGTCTTGATAGACAGCATCTTAAGGGGTATTTGATTCAATGGCTCGAACGGCGACTTACATAGCGCTTCGAGAACCAATGCCAAATCCCACTTGGGCAGCGTAGCTCTAGGCCTTGGCCTAAGCCGTTGCGTTCCCAATAGGAAACGTTTCACTAATGGGTGACTGAAAACACTTTTTCCGTTAAACCCTTCATGACCAGCTGAAATTGCCGCTGCAAACACTCGAATAGTGGAGGGCGATTTCTGCTTATCAAACATAGACTGTAGGAATGAGAGCACACTCTCTACCTGACAGCTCATGGGGTCCACGTCCTGTGTATCACACCATCGTGAGAAAACGTTCCATCTGCTGGTATACACCCTAGAAGTGGAACCGGCTCTTGCGCCCTGTAATGTTCTGATCACTGCATCAGACAACCCACGGCGCTTTAACCTGTCCCATTCAGGAACCAAGCCTTCAGTGGTTGGCCGATTATGGGCCATTGCCCTATCGAGCCTCCCGCCTGAGTCAACGCGTCTCGTCGATGTGGAATTGGCCAGGGTGGCGCAATTAACATCTGACTCATCTCTGCAAACCACGGAGCCCCCGGGCGATCGGGCGCTATCATTATCACTGACAGCTCCTCTGACCTCACCCTGGCTAGCAGTGGGAGAATGCAAGACAGCGGAGGGAATGCATACAGGAGAACTTTCGGCCACGGGTAGTGCGCGAATGCGTCTCTTCCCAATGGCGGTTCGTCCTGGTTTCTCAGAGAGAACCATAGGGGACACTGCGCGTTCACACGTGACGCGAACAGGTCCACCTCGGCTCTCCCGAATTGTTCCCAAATCTGTAGAACAATGTCCGGGTGCAGACACCACTCGTCGTCTCGAGGACCCCCTCTTGACATGAGGTCTGCCCCTACGTTCAAGTAGCCCGGAATGTGTGCTGCTCTCAACGAGCGAAGGTGCTTGTGAGCCCACAGCCACAATTCCACTGCCGCCCGATGAAGGGCAGGAGACCTGACCCCTCCCTGGCGGTTTATGTGAGCCACTGTGGTTCGGTTGTCTGACCAGACCAACACATCGCGACCCCGAAGGGTAGACGCGAAGTGGGTCAAGACCAGTCGCACCGTTTCCAACTCTAGGAGGTTGATGTGACGACCTGATTGAGGCCATGCACCTCCTATCGCTTGAGACTGACATGTCCCTCCCCATCCAGTCAGAGAGGCATCTGTAAACACTGGAATGTAGGATGACACCTTGCCCATCGGGACTCCGTGCGTGAGAACGCACGGGTTCCGCCAATAGTCCAGGTCTGCTCTTAGCGAGAGAGGAACCACCACCAACCGATGACGTTGACGCACTGGGTCTAGTCTTAGTTGGGCGAACCACCGCTGTGCTTTGCGCATATGCAGAAGCCCTAGCGGGACCACAGAGTGGGCTGCCGACATGAGACCCAAAAGTGACATGATCGATAGCGCCGTTACTGTGTGATTCGGACGACACTTCCTAAGGGCTAGTAACAATGCTGCCCTTCGAGGGTCCGAAATTTGTGCCCTCATCATTACAGTGTCTAGCTGTAGTCCCAGGTAGACAATCTGATGACTGGGCCAGGGTGCGCTCTTTTTCCAATTCACAGCAAACCCCAGACGCGTGAGATGAATCACTGTCTGTGTCGTGTGTGTGAACGCCAGCTCTGCTGACGGGGCGAGAATCAGCAGGTCGTCTAGGTAGGCTAATAGCCTTATCCCTTGACGACGCAGCGGTTCCAATGCCGCCTCCACACATTTGGAAAACGTTCGAGGTGCCAGGGCGTACCCAAACGGCATCCTCGTGAACTCGTACGCCACCCCTTGAAAGGCGAACCGCAGAAACTTTCTGTGGCGCGATTGTATCGGCACATGAAAGTACGCGTCCTTTAGGTCTATGCTTGTACAAAAATCTCCCTTCTGAACACATTCCAGTAGGCGTTTTGTCGTCAGCATTCGGAAGGGCCGTTTGGTTATGCTCTCGTTGAGAATGCGTAAATCCAAAATCGGCCTCACTCCCCCCGTCTTTTTGGGCACTAGGAAATAGGGCGAGTACAGCCCCTTGTTCCTTTGCTCTCGGGGCACTACTGTGACCGCCTCCTTCGCCAAAAGTTCCGTAATCTCTGACTTCAGAGCGGCTACTTTGTCTGGCGTTTTCATCACCGTTTCCACCACTCCCCTGAACGGGGGTGGGGTCCGATGGAATTGGAGGGCATAACCCTTCTCTAACGTCTGTTCTAGCCAGCGTGAGAGGGTACAGCTTCGACGCCACTGCCAGCAATGCAGAGAAAGCGGGTGCGCACGAAGCTGTGGTGCGTCCAGTAGGAAGGACCTGTATTCCTCTATGGCCCTCGCCGCCGCTATTCCCCAGCACTGGGTTGGTGGAATAGCCCAAGGCGGGCCCCCTTTGAAAGGGAGAGGACACATCAGCTCGTTCTGGGTGAGTCGGGGGCTTTGATACGTTGGTTACGACCGTAACTCCAGTAATCTTGCCCTCCGTGAACGCAGCACGGGTCTGAACTGCACTGTCTGAGGTACTGGCCTGAGACAGAGCGCTCTGCCCGGAAAGCGATTGCGTCATCATGTCATTGTCTGACTGAGACTGCCGCTTGGAATGAGACCCATCCTTTACAGAACTCAACAGAATCTGAAAGGTGTGATCTCTGACTGATACCACACGGTGGTGCCACAATGCCTCTTTACTGGTCTTAAGCGGCTGTTCAACGACACACTCAATGTGTGGTGAGCTGCGCTCAGAGCCATGGGCATTGATACGTTCAGAATAATTCGGAGGCGTCCATACCTTGGTTATACCTGTAACCCTGGTATTCCCGCTCTCCGTGAACGTCGCACGGGTCTGATCTGCGCTGACTGAGGCATTAGCCTGCAGCAAGGCGTCATTCCCGGCTAGCGGCTGTGTCTTCATGTCACATTGGGACAGAGACAGCTGCCTGCTGAATGTGAGGTATCCTGAGATAAGCCAAGACGGTGTCTTGGTATCTTTCCTCCCTTCACCTCCTGTGTGCGTTCAGCTCTGCACCTCTGGTGGGCTGAACTACGCTCAGTGTGGTGAGTATTAGCGCGTTCAGAAAGAAGTGGGGGCGCCGATACACTGGGAAACTTCGTCACCGTGGTAATCGGGCCCTCCGTGAACGCAGCATGGGTCTGAATCGCACTAACCGAGACCTTAGTCTGCGATAGTGCGCCATCCCCAACTAGCGGCTGCGTCATCATGTCTCCTGACTGAGACTGCAGCCTGCTATGAGAGGCACTCACTACAGTACTCCTTGGAGTCTGTAATGTGAGGTCTCTTTGAGATAAACCAAGACGGCGTCTAGGTATTATTCCTCCTTTCACCTCCTGTGTGCGTTCAGCTCTGCACCCCTGGTGGGCTGAACTACACTCAGTGTGGTGAGCCTGGGCGCGTTCAGGAAAAGGTGGGGGCGCCGATACACTGGGCACCTTCGTGACCGTGGTAATCGGGCCCTTCTTGAACGCAGCATGGGTCTGGGTCGTACTAACAGAGACCTTAGTCTGTGATAGTGCGCCACCCCCAATGTGGTTATTATCAGCGCGTTCTGAGAGAAACGGGGGCGCCGATACGTGGTTACGCCCGTAACCGTAGTAATCAGGCCCTCCGTGAACGCAGCACGGGTCTGAACTGCACTGACTGAGGCGTTAGCCTGAGACAGAGCGCCGTCCCGGATAGCGGTCGCGTCATCATGCCATTATCTGGCTGAGACTGCAGCCTGCTATGTGAGACACTCACTACGGCACTCCTAGGAGTCTGTAAAGTGAGGTCCTATAAGGTACACTTAATACCTTTTATATACCTGCCTTATGTGTGCATTCAGCAACGCACCATGGTGGGCTGAGCTGCACTCATAGTGGTAAGAGAGAGAGCGAGAGTGAGGAAGGTCGAACGCTCTCGGATGTATTATGGAAAAGGGGCTCTTTCTTGACAGTGTCAAGTAGAGCCAACTCTTTATTACACACATCAACAAAAAACATTCTCCTCCATACACTCAACGGTAGAGTGGGGGGGGACAGTGGGCTCGGTCACAGCAGGCGCTGTGCCGTCTTCCGTTCTCTCCCCCTCGCCTGTCATAAACGGCGTCTCTTCTGGCCGCCCTTCGGGTGATGCCAGGATGACGCTTTAATGACCTCTCTCGCCGGCACCTCTGGCGCTGCAGGGGGGGGGCGAGGCCCGCTCCCTTGCTGCTGGAGGCCGCCGTCTGACGCCAAGCTGTAGCGAGAGTAACGGCCGCCCTTCCTCATATCCACTTCCGGGTTGGAGGGAATGGGGGGCAGCTTAATCTCCCGCTGTTTAGCAGCCCACTCAATGAGACCTGAGAATTCAGGCACAGAGAGGCTGTGGCGTCATCATCCAGGGATGTAATGACCTCACAATTTCCCGAAGGAAAAGGGGTGTTAAACATCTGGGTCAGTGTAATGAATTGTTCCAATAGAATATTCATTTCTTCCCCAATAGCCCTGTCATCTCCTGAGTCAGTGCCCTCAGATGATGCCTCAGCTGAGACTAACACTGATAGCACATCCTCAAGAGGAATATCCTCCCTAAAAATGTCCAATGCTGCTTCCACTCCTTCAAAAAAGGAGGGCGCAGCTGGCGCATAGTGGGGGATTGATGAAGCTGTCCCTGGCGTGCTGTGCCTCTCAACCCACGAAACAGTGTCGGGGGGGGTCGACAGCCGCCAAGGGGAACAGCGACATTGAGCTCTGAAAAGAGCTTTTGTTAAATGCTTACCTTGGATAAGCTTGGTGTGCTCATTGTAGGAAGACGTTGATGGCTGGATATCAACGACGAGATCTTCCTGAGTCTTCTATGGCTTCTTCAATTCTAGTCCAGTCGCTGAAGATAATGGGAGGCAGATTGAGGGAACGGGGTTCCTTATATAGGGACACCTGTACTCCTATTGGCTGTAGGTGTGTGCATAATTTTGCTTCAGGCTGTTCTGCCCTAGGGCAGAGGGTAAACCACTAGGAGCAGAGCTCCCCTATGGGGCGGAGCTCCACGATATAGAACTGCCTCTGAACGGGAATAGCCCAGTGGCTCATATATAAATATGGCTGTTGAGGGTGCACTCGTGAGTTTGAATTCGAAGCCACTATAGTATTGTTATTACATGGCACTTGTAACACATCACAGCAGCCTGCCTCTGAACGGGAATAGCCCAGTGGCTCATATACAAATGGCTGGTGAGGGTGCACTCGTGAGGTCGAATTTCTAAGCCATTTTGGCCCTCTATTATATTCCTCTCCCTTCGCACACACCCAGAGTGGGACGATGTTGTGTGCGTAAAAGTAGCCTAGTGTGCGTAATTTCTTTTTCACGACAGATAGTACATGGAAATCAATGCGCTTTCTATGGAAAGAGGTGGGTGGCTCTTAAAAGAGCCTTTTGTGGTACAACATGTGTCGAGTAGAACACTGTTTGTAATAGGTTTACTTCTTCTTGGGGGCTGCCTTCTTGGCCTTGGCTGCCTTGGGCTTGGCGGCTTTGGGCTTGGCTGCCTTTGTAGCCTTCTTGGGGCTCTTGGCCGCCTTCTTGGCCGCTGCGGCGGGCTTCTTCACCTTCTTGGGGCTCTTGGCGGCCTTTTTGGGTGTAGCGGGCTTCTTGGCCTTCTTGGGGGACTTCTTTGCGGCGACGGCCTTCTTGGCTGCTACCTTCTTGGGCTTCTTCGCCGCGGCGGGCTTCTTGGCGGCCACCTTCTTTACTTTGGGAACTGCGGTTTTCTTGGCGGGCTTCTTTGCCTCGACGGCTTTCTTGTTGAGCTTGAAGGAGCCGGATGCACCGGTGCCCTTGGTCTGGACCAGGGTGCCCTTGGTGACGAGGCTCTTGACTGCGATCTTGACGCGGGAGTTGTTCTTCTCCACGTCGTAGCCGCCTGCCGCCAGCGTCTTCTTGAGCGCGGCCAGGGACACGCCGCTCCTCTCCTTGGAGGCGGTCACAGCCTTGACGATGAGTTCTCCTACGCTGGGTCCCGCTTTCTTGGGCTTGGCTGCTGCCTTCTTCTTGGGTGCCTTGGCCGGCGCTGCGGCTGCGGGTGCTGGTGCGACTTCTGCCATGTCTGTCTGTCTGTCTGTCTGTCGTTTGGTCCGGTACACACACACACACACACGGTCTGCGAGGAGTAGTTTGCTGTAGACGCTGCTCTGCGCTATTGAAGCTCCACACCGAGCAGGGGGCTGGCCTTAAACGCGACATGAGAACCATGTAGACTCAAGGCAACCAGCTCGGCTTCTCTGGGCTGGCCAAATGCTCTTTCACTTGTGTTTTCTGTTCGCCTATATCGGCCCGAAAGTCACCGACGGAGCCGTGTTTTTGGTCCAAAAGCGAACGGCCCAGCGAGCAGACTTGTCTCCGTTCAGAATAAAGTAATGTGGGCCGCGGAAGGGCCGTGCATTTTGTTGCGGCTCGCTCAAAACCTCACCGTTCGACTGTCGGGTGGAGCGGTGCGCACTGGTTTTCCTGTGCTATTTGTCTCCTAAATGGCCTAAAAGTGCATCCGATTGCGAGCAGCACTTGTTGTGTAGTGAGCCGAGATGTCTGGCAAGGGAATCAAATGGTTTGGGGTCCCCTGATGTGGTCAGGGGTGTTTTAAAGAAGCGCTCTTTTGGGGACCTTAAAACACATGCACCTGTGAGGCCTGGCTGAGACTAGTGTTGTACCTCAAGTTTCAGGTTGTATTCGTCATATGTACAGGATCCACATGGTATAAACAGTCCTACGACATGCTTACTTGCACTATGTGTGTGTGTGTGTTATTGTATTAGTACTTTTTGTGCACTGGCAGTGTGAGTGTTGTTGTTGTTGTATTTGTAGCCGACTAGTTACCGGAGTGTAACTCCAGTTCTATGAGTGGAGCGGAGCCCCATAGGGGAGCTATGCTCCTAGTGGTTTACCCTCTGCCCTAGGGCAGAACAGCCTGAAGCAAATTTATGCACACACCTACAGCCAATAGGAGTACAGGTGTCCCTATATAAGGAACCCCGTTCCCTCAATCTGCCTCCCGAGATATTATCTTCAGCGAGACTAGAGAGGGTCGGTAGGGCCTTAAGTCCTATGGGGCTCCGCTCCACTCATAGAACTGGAGTTACACTCCGGTAACTAATCGTTCTATATCGTGGAGCTCCGCCCCATAGGGGAGCTATGCTCCTAGTGGTTTAAGGCGGAGCGAAACGCTCCAAAATGTACTCCCTGCCGAGCCTAACACTTTCCATTAAAAAATGAAAAAAGGTCAAGCCCAGCAATGGCTGCAACCAATTCCCGCAGTACTGCGACTAAGAAACCCATTAGGGCGTCACAATATACCGCGTCATCGGTTATAGACCCGCCCCATCTAGCTCAATGGCAATGCCAATGGCTAGTGGGCAGATCATCAGAATAGACGCCGTGCTAATCTGTACCAGCAGCTAGCCGTGCCTCAATATTCTGTGACAACACTATCGTCCACTAATGTAATGACATCAGTCACTCTACATTAAGTGTCCAACAGACCGCCTTACTCACTCTATGGAACCCATAGATTAGTAGGCAGGAACAAAATATAAAAGTCATACTATCTGAATCAGATAGATGACCTCACATTCTGTCAGTTCAATACATGTCTCTATGTACTGACCCTGAGTCAAGAGACATGCCACAGATAGCCTTTCATCCGAAGCGGACCTGATAGAGATCTGTCTATCGTCCTGCTTCTCTTTCCTCTAGCTCAAGATTCTCTTTCAGCTATGCTGAATGCAATCGAGCTTGAAAGTTGAAAAGCCTATTCTTGACATAACACGTTTTCCTAACCAAGGCGGACCTAATTGGAACCTGTCCAAGGTCCTGCTCTGTCCTCTCCTTTTTAGCTCAAAATCGCCTTTCAGCTCTGCTGAATGCCGACCGAGCTAAAGAGTTGGAAAAAACGTGCCATAATATGTTCCTTCTAATAAAAGCGGATTTATGAACATGGTCACAATCCTGCTTTCTTTCTCTGTTTCTTTCTCAAGATCTCCCTTCAGCCACGCTGAGTACAGATCGAGCCAAAGAGTTAGAAGACATATCCAACAGATAGAAACGAATAAAAGGAGACGGTGTCGACCAAGACGCCGCTCTACAAATATCCACTACCTCTGTACCTCTGAAGAGGGCAGTAGAAGCTGCTACTCCACGAGTGGAATGCGCTTTAATACCCTGAGGCGGTTGTTGCCCCGCCGCCTCGTACGCCGTCTCAATGCCTTCACAAAGCCAATGAGACAATCGCTGTTTTGAAAGTGGTCTACCCAATGCAGCCGCACCGTGACACACAAACAGCTGAGGCGATGACCTAATCGCTGCTGTGCGCTCAACGTAACACGCCAAAGCGCGTACTGGGCACAGACAATGAAGCTTTTTCTCACTCCTCTCCCCATGGGGAGGGGGATAAAAAGCCCACAATTCCACGGTCTGTGATCTATATGCACTGTTAATAACCTTCGGCACAAATGCCGGGTTGGGACGTAACACCGCTCTGCTCAAATCGCCATTAATGGCAAGGCAGTCGGGTCTCGTCGACAGTGCACTCAAATCACTGACCCGCTTAGCGGTAGTCAAGGCGAGCAACAGCGCCGTCTTGATAGACAGCATTTTGAGGGGTATTTGATTCAATGGCTCGAACGGCGACTTACATAGCGCTTCGAGAACCAAAGCCAAATCCCATCGGGGCAGCGTAGCTCTAGGCATTGGCCTAAGCCGTCGCGTTCCCAATAAAAAACGTTTCACTAATGGATGACTAAACAGGTTTTTCCCGTTAAACCCTTCATGACCAGCTGAAATTGCCGCTGCAAACACTCGAATGGTGGAGGGCGATTTCTGCTTATCAAACATAGACTGCAGGAATGAGAGCACACTCTCTACCTGACAGCTCATGGGATCTACGTCCTGTGTGTTACACCACTGTGAGAAAATCTCAGGGAGAACCATAGGGGACACTGCGCGTTCACACGTGACGCGAACAGATCCACCTCTGCTCTCCCGAATTGTTTCCAAATTTGGAGAACAATGTCTGGGTGCAGACACCACTCGTCGTCTCGAGGACCCCCTCTTGACATGAGATCTGCCCCTACGTTCAAGTAGCCCGGAATGTGCGCTGCTCTCAACGAGCGAAGGTGCTTGTGAGCCCACAGCCACAATTCCTCTGCCGCCCTGTGGAGGGCAGGAGACCTGACCCCTCCCTGGCGATTTATGTGAGCTACTGTGGTCCGGTTGTCTGACCAAACCAACACATCGCGACCCCGAAGGGTAGACGCGAAGTGGTTCAGAACCAGTCGAACCGTTTCCAACTCCAAGAGGTTTATGTGCCGACCTGATTGAGGCCATGCACCACCTATCGCTTGAGACTGACATGTCCCTCCCATCCAGTTAGACAGGCATCTGTATACACTGGAATGTAGGATGACACCTTGCCCATCGGGACTCCGTGCGTGAGAGCGCACGGGTTCCTCCAATAGTCCAGGTCTGCTCTTAGCGAGAGAGGAACCACCACCAACCGATGACGTTGACGCACTGGGTCTAGTCTTAGTTGGGCGAACCACCGCTGTGTTCTGCGCATGTGCAGAAGCCCCAGCGGTACCACAGAGTGGACTGCCGACATGAGACCCAAAAGTGACATGATCGATAGCGCCGTTACTGTGTGATTCGGACGACACTTCCTCAGGGCTAGTACCAATGCTGCCCTTCGAGGGTCCGAAATTCGCGCCCTCATCATTACAGTGTCTAGCTGTAGTCCCAGGTAGACTATCTGATGACTGGGCCAGGGTGCGCTCTTTTTCCAATTCACAGCGAACCCCAGACGCGTGAGATGAATCACTGTCTGTGTCGTGTGCATGAACGCCAGCTCTGCTGACGGGGCGAGAACTAGCAGGTCGTCTAGGTAGGCTAATATCCTTATCCCTTGACGACGCATCGGTTCCAATGCCGCCTCCACACATTTGGAAAAAGTTCGAGGTGCCAGGGCGTACCCAAACGGCATCCTCGTGAACTCGTACGCCACCCCTTGAAAGGCGAACCGCAGAAACTTTCTGTGGCGAGATTGAATCGGCACATGAAAGTACGCGTCCTTTAGGTCTATGCTTGTACAAAAGTCTCCCTTCTGGACACATTCCAGTAGACGTTTTGTCGTCAGCATTCGGAAGGGCCGTTTGGTTATGCTTTCGTTTAGAATGCGTAAATCCAAAATCGGCCTCACTCCCCCCGTCTTTTTGGGCACTAGGAAATAAGGCGAATAGAGCCCTTTGTTCCTTTGCTCTCGGGGAACTACTGTGACCGCCTCCTTCGCCAAAAGTTCCGTGATCTCTGACATCAGAGCGGCTACTTTGTCCGGCGTTTTCATCACCGTTTCCACCACTCCCCGAAACGGGGGTGGGGTCCGGTGGAATTGGAGGGCATAACCCTTCTCTAACGTCTGTTCTAGCCAGCGTGAGAGGGTACAGCTTCGTCGCCACTGCCAGCAATGCAGAGAAAGCGGGTGCGCACAAAGCTGTGGTGCGTCCAGTAGGAAGGACCTGTATTCCTCTATGGCCCTCGCCGCCGCTATTCCCCAGCACTGGGTTGGTGGAATAGCCCAAGGCGGGCCCCCCTTGAAAGGGAGAGGACACATTAGCTCGTTCTGGGTGAGTCGGGGGCTTTGATACGTTGGTTACGACCGTAACTCCAGTAATCTTGCCCTCCGTGAACGCAGCACGGGTCTGAACTGCACTGTCTGAGGTACTGGCCTGAGACAGAGCGCTCTTCCCGGAAAGCGATTGCGTCATCATGTCATTGTCTGACTGAGACTGCCGCTTAGCATGAGACTTATCCTTTACAGACTCAACAGAATCTGAAAGGTGTGATCTCTGATTGATACCACACGGTGGTGCCACAATGCCTCTTTACTGGTCTTAAGCGGCTGTTCAACGACACACTCAATGTGTGGTGAGCTGCGCTCAGAGCCATGGGCATTGATACGTTCAGAATAAGCCGGAGGCGTCCATACCTTGGTTATACCTGTAACCCTGGTATTCCCGCTCTCCGTGAACGTCGCACGGGTCTGATCTGCGCTGACTGAGGCATTAGCCTGCAGCAAGGCGTCATTCCCGGCTAGCGGCTGCGTCTTCATGTCACATTGGGACAGAGACAGCTGCCTGCTGAATGTGAGGTATCCTTGAGATAAGCCAAGACAGTGTCTTGGTATCTTTCCTCCCTTCACCTCCTGTGTGCGTTCAGCTCTGCACCTCTGGTGGGCTGAACTGCGCTCAGTGTGGTGAGTATTAGCGCGTTCATAAAGAAGTGGGGGCGCCGATACACTGGGAAACTTCGTCACCGTGGTAATCGGGCCCTCCGTGAACGCAGCATGGGTCTGAATCGCACTAACCGAGACCTTAGTCTGCGATAGTGCGCCATCCCCAACTAGCGGCTGCGTCATCATGTCTCCTGACTGAGACTGCAGCCTGCTATGAGAGGCACTCACTACAGTACTCCTTGGAGTCTGTAATGTGAGGTCTCTTTGAGATAAACCAAGACGGCGTCTAGGTATTATTCCTCCTTTCACCTCCTGTGTGCGTTCAGCTCTGCACCTCTGGTGGGCTGAACTACACTCAGTGTGGTGAGCCTGGGCGCGTTCAGGAAAAGGTGGGGGCGCCGATACACTGGGCACCTTCGTGACCGTGGTAATCGGGCCCTTCTTGAACGCAGCATGGGTCTGGGTCGTACTAACAGAGACCTTAGTCTGTGATAGTGCGCCACCCCCAATGTGGTTATTATCAGCGCGTTCTGAGAGAAACGGGGGCGCCGATACGTGGTTACGCCCGTAACCGTAGTAATCAGGCCCTCCGTGAACGCAGCACGGGTCTGAACTGCACTGACTGAGGCGTTAGCCTGAGACAGAGCGCCGTCCCGGATAGCGGTCACGTCATCATGCCATTATCTGGCTGAGACTGCAGCCTGCTATGTGAGACACTCACTACGGCACTCCTAGGAGTCTGTAAAGTGAGGTCCTATAAGGTACACTTAATACCTTTTATATACCTGCCTTATGTGTGCATTCAGCAACGCACCATGGTGGGCTGAGCTGCACTCATAGTGGTAAGAGAGAGAGCGAGAGTGAGGAAGGTCGAACGCTCTCGGATGTATTATGGAAAAGGGGCTCTTTCTTGACAGTGTCAAGTAGAGCCAACTCTTTATTACACACATCAACAAAAAACATTCTCCTCCATACACTCAACGGTAGAGTGGGGGGGGGGACAGTGGGCTCGGTCACAGCAGGCGCTGTGCCGTCTTCCGTTCTCTCCCCCTCGCCTGTCATAAACGGCGTCTCTTCTGGCCGCCCTTCGGGTGATGCCAGGATGACGCTTTAATGACCTCTCTCGCCGGCACCTCTGGCGCTGCAGGGGGGGGCGAGGCCCGCTCCCTTGCTGCTGGAGGCCGCCGTCTGACGCCAAGCTGTAGCGAGAGTAACGGCCGCCCTTCCTCATATCCACTTCCGGGTTGGAGGGAATGGGGGGCAGCTTAATCTCCCGCTGTTTAGCAGCCCACTCAATGAGACCTGAGAATTCAGAGCACAGAGAGGCTGTGGCGTCATCATCCAGGGATGTAATGACCTCACAATTTCCTGAAGGAAAAGGGGTGTTAAACATCTGGGTCAGTGTAATGAATTGTTCCAATAGAATATTCATTTCTTCCCCAATAGCCCTGTCATCTCCTGAGTCAGTGCCTTCAGATGATGCCTCAGAGCTGAGACTAACATTGATAGCACATCCTCAAGAGGAATATCCTCCCTAAAAATGCCCAACGCTGCTTCCACTCCTTCAAAAAAGGAGGGCGCAGCTGGCGCATAGTGGGGGATTAATGAGGCCGTCCCTGGCATGCTGTGTCCCTCAACCCACGAAACATATGTCGGGGGGGGGGTGACAGCCGCCAAGGGGAACAGCGACATTGAGCTCTGAAAAGAGCTTTTGTTAAATACTTACCCTATGGGTAAGCTTGGTGTGCTCATTGTAGGAAGACGTTGATGGCTGGATATCAACGACGAGATCTTCCTGAGTCTTCTATGGCTTCTTCAATTCTAGTCCAGTCGCTGAAGATAATGGGAGGCAGATTGAGGGAACGGGGTTCCTTATATAGGGACACCTGTACTCCTATTGGCTGTAGGTGTGTGCATAAATTTGCTTCAGGCTGTTCTGCCCTAGGGCAGAGGGTAAACCACTAGGAGCATAGCTCCCCTATGGGGCGGAGCTCCACGATATAGAACTACTATTTCTACACAGTGAGATTGTGTGTTGTCTTCTGGTAGGTAGGTAGGTAGGTAGGTAGGTTGGCTGTCTCTACTAATATATTGTTCACCTGCTTGACTCCGCAGCGTGACTCGCCTCGGTCTTTGTGTCTGTGGGTCTTGGTGTCTGGCTGGCGCTATGGAGGCTGGCGCCCCATGGGTCATGGCGCGTTGATATAGGCCTAGATAGAGGGAGTCTCTCTCTCTGTCTGTCTCTCTCTCTCTCTCTCCCCCCAAGTGGGACAAGGGCTGCATATGTGGTTGGACTGGGAGAAGAATCCCAGCAGGTGCATGTGGGTCAGAAGGTTGATTGCGGCCTCTTTTCTTTTCCTTGTTGTATATATGTATGGGGCGGCAGGTAGCTTAGTGGTTAAGAGTGGTTAAGAGCGTTGTGCCAGTAACCGAAAGGTGGCTGGTTCTAATCCCCGAGGCGACTAGGTGAAAAATCTGTCGATGTGCCCTTGAGCAAGGCACTTAACCCTAATTGCTCATGTAAGTCGCTCTGGATAAGAGTGTCTGCTAAATGACTAAAATGTAAATGTATAGGCTATCCCCAAGGTAGTCATTGGGATCCGCTGCTGCTCCAACGACTATCGCAAGGGCCGCCCGCTCGCTCACTGTGTTATACTGTGACTTGGCCTACAGACACATTCATATCCTCACGTGGAAGCAACTGCCTTAGCTGGTAGAGCACGGCGCTTGTAACGCCAAGGTAGTGGGTTCGATCCCCGGGACCACCCATACACAAAAATGTATGCACGCATGACTGTAAGTCGCTTTGGATAAAAGCGTCTGCTAAATGGCATATTATATTATTATATTTATCCTGTTGCCTCATGAGGGTAGTAGGAAGGAAAATACACTATGTGCCTCAAATGTACTACACTTTACATGGACATTTTGAGTCATGTAGCAGACGATCTTATCCAGAGCCACTTACAGTTAAGTGTGTGCCTACATTTTCATACTGGCCCCCCTTGGGAAACGAACCCGCAACCCTGGCGTTGCAAGCGCAGTGCTCTACCAACTGAGCTACAGGGGACTATATATGTATGATGCGACCTGGACCGGAAATGACCCGTTGGCAATAAGGGCTACGTATATATATATATATATATATATATATATATATGCCTACTCCTATTCTTCCTAGACGGGATTATTCACCCCCTTTTTATTCTTGCCATTATCGTTCTCATTCACATCATTAGGGTATAGTCCAATGATGGAGCGTCCATTCTCCCCGTCCGTGTCCTACCGATTCAGGAAGTCGACTCAAAATGACTATCCGCTCATTAAACGACAAAAGGCATTTCTTTCCATTCAAACCCAACAGACTGCTTTTTTTATTTACACCCTTTGTCAAATGGTGCCATTTTTCATTGCCTTCACCTGGAATGGAGGCCGACAAACATGGGTTACTATTCAGCGTGCAAAGACAACAAAAAAGGCGCGCTAAACCCCTACGCTGGAACGGGCGGGGGAAATGATACAATGTAGCCGTTCTCCGAGCCGGCGCGCGCCGCCCATTAAACAATGATACAATGTAACGCAGCCTACCTGCGCATTCATTCGGTGGCGATGGAAATGCTCTTTTTACTGACAGAGTGGGTGGCTCTTAAAAGAGCCTTTGGGTTAGTAGAGCAGTCCAAATGCGCTGTTTACTTGGAGCTGGTGTACTTGGTTACGGCCTTGGTGCCCTCGGACACGGCGTGTTTGGCAAGTTCACCGGGGAGTAGCAGGCGCACGGCGGTCTGGATCTCCCTAGAGGTGATGGTAGAACGCTTGTTGTAGTGGGCCAGGCGAGAGGACTCTCCGGCGATACGCTCGAAGATGTCGTTCACGAACGAGTTCATGATTCCCATGGCCTTGGAGGAGATGCCGGTGTCGGGGTGGACCTGCTTCAGGACCTTGTACACGTAGATGGCGTAACTCTCCTTCCTGGACTTTCTGCGCTTCTTGCCGCCCTTCCCTGCGGTCTTGGTGACGGCTTTCTTGGAGCCCTTCTTGGGCGCTGACTTTGCTGGCTCGGGCATGATGATGTCTCGTTGCTTCTCAGAAACGAATGAGGGGGTGAAGGGCGCTTACCCGTCTTATGAAGAGGAAGCTAATCAAAGTCGGCGGCCGTGGACACTCCCCTGCTTGCTCGTAGGCGCCCCTGCTATTTGCCCAGTGGAGCTCTAGCGCTCAAAAGAGCCTTCCGCTCAGAGGCTAGCTTCCCGAACAAAGACAATTGAGGGCGCGCGCGCGGGTCCTCACCCCCTCCCTCCTCTCTATAGCCTATGCTCTGTGACCGATGGGGAATTGTGTGTTTCAAAAGGGGGGCCTGAATAGTTGTCCGAATGGCACGATTGTTGTGCCACATAATGCTGGTGATAGAATTGCCCACGTTGGCACCGTCAGACATAGGGCTCCCATTTTGGACTGTGTGTGTGTGTGTGTGTGTGTGTGTGCGCGCGCGCGAACGCTGTCCCCCTCTTTTCGAGCCACATCTACCGACGGGTGGTGGTTTTATGTTGTCCAAATGCCACTATTGCTTGACCCAAAATAACAACGTCACTACACTTTGCCACTGTCAGATATAGGCCTCCCTCTGTGCGCTAAAACGGGAAGGGACATTAGAATCCGCTATTTAATACTCCCTGTCCACTCGAAGTGGCTCATACTTTCCTATCAAATAGCATACGGAAGAAAAGAAAAAAACACTATATGGAATGGGCCCTTTTGAAGCGGATGTGGGTGGCTCTTAAAAGAGCCTTTGGGTTCGAGTCGGGGTGTTGAGGTTCCGAAGAGAGTGCGTTTAACCGCCGAAACCGTACAGGGTGCGTCCCTGTCGTTTCAGAGCGTAGACCACGTCCATGGCGGTAACGGTCTTCCTCTTGGCGTGCTCGGTGTAGGTGACTGCGTCACGGATCACGTTCTCCAGGAACACCTTTAGGACACCGCGGGTCTCCTCATAGATCAGACCGGAAATACGCTTCACGCCGCCGCGGCGAGCCAGACGTCGGATAGCGGGTTTGGTGATTCCCTGGATGTTATCGCGGAGAACTTTTCGGTGACGCTTGGCGCCTCCTTTTCCAAGTCCCTTGCCGCCTTTGCCTCTTCCAGACATGGTGTGTTCGCTAGTTGAGTTCAAGTGAATGAATGACTTCAGCGCCGGTGCGTGGTGCGCTATTATCTGCGTTTGGTCGACCTGATTGAGGCCATCGGCACAGAAAGCGCGCCTCTGTGATATGTTCGGAGGCGTTGCAAAGGGGAGGGCGCTCGTTCTAGGGGACTAGGGAGGAGCGATTACAAAGGTGACGTGAAAGCAACTACCGTGCGCGGGAAACATACTCCAATACTGATATAGGCTATGTGGAACACAAGGCCAAACGGTGACAACTGGGAGATCAGCTAGTACACTGTGTCCCTGTCCTCATATTGTTGTTGTTGTTGTTGTTGTTGTTGTTGTTGTTGTTGTTGTTGTTGTTGTTGTTGTTGTTGCACCTGATTTTACTCATTGAGGACTTGCTAATTAGGTGACAGGTTGTTCAGTCAGCTGTGGCTCTCCAGGGCTACAAGAAAAATGGGTATTGTTGGGGGTAGGCTACTCTACCGCTGGAGTTGGGAAACACTGACCTAGTAGGATGAGTCTGTTTAGCTATGGAAGGACGTGTCGTATTGACTGTCATTAATAAACATCACTCTTCTTCTTTCTTCTCTAGACACCACTCGGCCTGACAGTAAGGGGGCCAAGAGGACCTGGGGTGCGGATGGGAGGGGTGGTGATCCCTCTGCAAGCTGGAGCGTTTACAAAATAGTTGTCATCATCCTTATGCCTAATGTGTGTTGCAGCCAAACAGCACACACTGTTTGTGTGACTCCCTGACATTACGCAATGATGTAAGCACATTTGGGAATGTCTTCCATATTGTTGCATAAAGACGACCGTGTGCATAAACTGTGAGACCGAGAGTGGCGTACCTTTACCCACACACACACACCCACACACACACACACACACACACACACAATGAAGGGATTGATTTCCTACGCATACAGAGGTGATAGTGATGTGCCAATATTGTATGGTACCTTTCTTAGCAAACCAATAATAAAGCTTCTTATAATGGAATTATTGTTATGATGTTGATCATTTGTATTGCCGCAGGATAGCCTCAGATGTGTCGTCAAAGAAAGGCCACAGAAAGAGGGCCCGTCTCAACTGTTCATTTCAAAAGGGACAAATTGGGGGGGTGCACTGATGCCTTAAGGGCCCAAGAGCACAGACTGCCACTTTATCATTCAGTGCAGTTGAACATCTCACATTTGACTAGCTTTCATAGGACAACTTATTGTTGCCATAATTGTCTCTTACCTGTACTTACTGGCTGCCGGCCCTCGGTGGAGTATATCGAGGAACAGAGGGTGCCTTTTAGGATAAGGACTAACAAGGTTTTGACTAGGTGGGATACAGCTACGACCGGAAGTGACTTTTCCCTAGCAGTTTAGGCTAATTAGGCTAGAGTGCAGATACTTGACATGTACAGTACAACAACAAATCACAGAGGGCCTGTTACCACACCCTATAGGCTTGAACATCATAATATCACAATATATAATAATACTCATACATAATAATCGAAAATCACCTTTGACTACAGTGACATTGGTAGTAAGTAGGCTACAGTATAATGGATAGCTACCCAACTGGGACAGAAAGTGGAAATTGAAGGGGGACACGCAGTGAGCAAAACTCCTAACGACATAAAAACACAGACACTTCAGTGGAACGCACAGGGCTAGACGGGAAGGAAGACGTGGAGAAGGACTATTGAAGAGGAGATGAAGAACACCGGAAGCATCGAGTGAAGAAATGGGCCCGGAACAGGGTTAGGCCGAGATGCACTGTTGACGCCCTATCCTTCATTTAGGACCTCAAAGAAATGAGTCAACTCCTATAGGGACTATTTTCACCGCCACCTGCTGGACCAGAGGTCATGTGGCCAACACTCTGCTTGAGATCATTAAGAGCTATAAGGAGTCCATCAACTACCTGGTCAGTCAAGTCATATAGGGGGGGATTTCATGGCCACCTGCTGGAGCAGAA
>NW_028163319.1:37500-45000 GCF_964263955.1 Coregonus lavaretus
CGCATAATAATAGTCGCCAAAGTCAAGAGTGACATCTTTATAGGCACGTTGTAATCTAATGCTAGCCTGCTATGGCAAACGAGGCCTAGTAGGTGTTGTTGTTCATGGAAGGCCTCATGTGGGCACAGAATGTCGAAATAGTTGTGTATACACCCACTCAATGTGTAGCGGTCATAGAAAGGTACTTTGCGCTTTTGGAGAGCTAGGTGGTTGGCTCTTAAAAGAGCCTTTGGGGGTTGAGTAGTCAAGTTGAAGTCGCAGTAGCGAATTTACTTGGCTTTGACTGCCTTCTCGGTCTTCTTGGGGAGTAGCACTGCCTGGATGTTGGGCAACACACCACCCTGAGCGATGGTCACACCGCCGAGCAGTTTGTTCAGTTCCTCGTCGTTACGGACGGCCAGCTGCAGGTGACGGGGGATGATACGAGTCTTCTTGTTGTCACGGGCAGCGTTGCCGGCCAACTCCAGGATCTCAGCAGTCAGGTACTCGAGCACGGCGGCCAGGTAGACTGGTGCGCCAGCGCCCACACGCTCGGCGTAGTTGCCTTTGCGCAGTAGCCTGTGCACACGGCCCACGGGGAACTGGAGCCCGGCACGGGATGAACGGGTCTTTGCCTTCGCCCTGGCCTTGCCTCCGGTTTTGCCTCTTCCGCTCATATTGGTATCTTGAGAAAGTCACAGAAAGTCTGAATGAGCCGCTCGCCACTTCGAGAGCCGTACTTATACCTCGCCACAAGAGGCAACGATTGGCCACCGGGCCGGTGTGGCCTTATCCAATTGGAGCGAGGGACAGACAGACAGACAGCCCTAAGCCGGTTCCCACCCACAGGCAGCGAGTGAGAGGCTACTTTGTGTCCCTCCGACTTTGTTACTTTGTGTCATTTCGCGTGAGCGCCAAAATGTCCGACATGAAATCCTCACATTATTTCTCTCCAAATGGGAAACAAACAGCTGGTGAGGGTGCACTCTTGAGTTTGAAATCGAAGCCACTATAGTATTGTTATTACATGGCACTTGTAACACATCACAGCAGCCTGCCTCTGAACGGGAATAGCCCAGTGGCTCATATATAAATATGGCTGTTGAGGGTGCACTCGTGAGTTTGAATTCGAAGCCACTATAGTATTGTTATTACATGGCACTTGTAACACATCACAGCAGCCTGCCTCTGAACGGGAATAGCCCAGTGGCTCATATACAAATGGCTGGTGAGGGTGCACTCGTGAGGTCGAATTTCTAAGCCATTTTGGCCCTCTATTATATTCCTCTCCCTTCGCACACACCCAGAGTGGGACGATGTTGTGTGCGTAAAAGTAGCCTAGTGTGCGTAATTTCTTTTTCACGACAGATAGTACATGGAAATCAATGCGCTTTCTATGGAAAGAGGTGGGTGGCTCTTAAAAGAGCCTTTTGTGGTACAACATGTGTCGAGTAGAACACTGTTTGTAATAGGTTTACTTCTTCTTGGGGGCTGCCTTCTTGGCCTTGGCTGCCTTGGGCTTGGCGGCTTTGGGCTTGGCTGCCTTTGTAGCCTTCTTGGGGCTCTTGGCCGCCTTCTTGGCCGCTGCGGCGGGCTTCTTCACCTTCTTGGGGCTCTTGGCGGCCTTTTTGGGTGTAGCGGGCTTCTTGGCCTTCTTGGGGGACTTCTTTGCGGCGACGGCCTTCTTGGCTGCTACCTTCTTGGGCTTCTTCGCCGCGGCGGGCTTCTTGGCGGCCACCTTCTTTACTTTGGGAACTGCGGTTTTCTTGGCGGGCTTCTTTGCCTCGACGGCTTTCTTGTTGAGCTTGAAGGAGCCGGATGCACCGGTGCCCTTGGTCTGGACCAGGGTGCCCTTGGTGACGAGGCTCTTGACTGCGATCTTGACGCGGGAGTTGTTCTTCTCCACGTCGTAGCCGCCTGCCGCCAGCGTCTTCTTGAGCGCGGCCAGGGACACGCCGCTCCTCTCCTTGGAGGCGGTCACAGCCTTGACGATGAGTTCTCCTACGCTGGGTCCCGCTTTCTTGGGCTTGGCTGCTGCCTTCTTCTTGGGTGCCTTGGCCGGCGCTGCGGCTGCGGGTGCTGGTGCGACTTCTGCCATGTCTGTCTGTCTGTCTGTCTGTCGTTTGGTCCGGTACACACACACACACACACGGTCTGCGAGGAGTAGTTTGCTGTAGACGCTGCTCTGCGCTATTGAAGCTCCACACCGAGCAGGGGGCTGGCCTTAAACGCGACATGAGAACCATGTAGACTCAAGGCAACCAGCTCGGCTTCTCTGGGCTGGCCAAATGCTCTTTCACTTGTGTTTTCTGTTCGCCTATATCGGCCCGAAAGTCACCGACGGAGCCGTGTTTTTGGTCCAAAAGCGAACGGCCCAGCGAGCAGACTTGTCTCCGTTCAGAATAAAGTAATGTGGGCCGCGGAAGGGCCGTGCATTTTGTTGCGGCTCGCTCAAAACCTCACCGTTCGACTGTCGGGTGGAGCGGTGCGCACTGGTTTTCCTGTGCTATTTGTCTCCTAAATGGCCTAAAAGTGCATCCGATTGCGAGCAGCACTTGTTGTGTAGTGAGCCGAGATGTCTGGCAAGGGAATCAAATGGTTTGGGGTCCCCTGATGTGGTCAGGGGTGTTTTAAAGAAGCGCTCTTTTGGGGACCTTAAAACACATGCACCTGTGAGGCCTGGCTGAGACTAGTGTTGTACCTCAAGTTTCAGGTTGTATTCGTCATATGTACAGGATCCACATGGTATAAACAGTCCTACGACATGCTTACTTGCACTATGTGTGTGTGTGTGTTATTGTATTAGTACTTTTTGTGCACTGGCAGTGTGAGTGTTGTTGTTGTTGTATTTGTAGCCTACTATTTCTACACAGTGAGATTGTGTGTTGTCTTCTGGTAGGTAGGTAGGTAGGTAGGTAGGTTGGCTGTCTCTACTAATATATTGTTCACCTGCTTGACTCCGCAGCGTGACTCGCCTCGGTCTTTGTGTCTGTGGGTCTTGGTGTCTGGCTGGCGCTATGGAGGCTGGCGCCCCATGGGTCATGGCGCGTTGATATAGGCCTAGATAGAGGGAGTCTCTCTCTCTGTCTGTCTCTCTCTCTCTCTCTCCCCCCAAGTGGGACAAGGGCTGCATATGTGGTTGGACTGGGAGAAGAATCCCAGCAGGTGCATGTGGGTCAGAAGGTTGATTGCGGCCTCTTTTCTTTTCCTTGTTGTATATATGTATGGGGCGGCAGGTAGCTTAGTGGTTAAGAGTGGTTAAGAGCGTTGTGCCAGTAACCGAAAGGTGGCTGGTTCTAATCCCCGAGGCGACTAGGTGAAAAATCTGTCGATGTGCCCTTGAGCAAGGCACTTAACCCTAATTGCTCATGTAAGTCGCTCTGGATAAGAGTGTCTGCTAAATGACTAAAATGTAAATGTATAGGCTATCCCCAAGGTAGTCATTGGGATCCGCTGCTGCTCCAACGACTATCGCAAGGGCCGCCCGCTCGCTCACTGTGTTATACTGTGACTTGGCCTACAGACACATTCATATCCTCACGTGGAAGCAACTGCCTTAGCTGGTAGAGCACGGCGCTTGTAACGCCAAGGTAGTGGGTTCGATCCCCGGGACCACCCATACACAAAAATGTATGCACGCATGACTGTAAGTCGCTTTGGATAAAAGCGTCTGCTAAATGGCATATTATATTATTATATTTATCCTGTTGCCTCATGAGGGTAGTAGGAAGGAAAATACACTATGTGCCTCAAATGTACTACACTTTACATGGACATTTTGAGTCATGTAGCAGACGATCTTATCCAGAGCCACTTACAGTTAAGTGTGTGCCTACATTTTCATACTGGCCCCCCTTGGGAAACGAACCCGCAACCCTGGCGTTGCAAGCGCAGTGCTCTACCAACTGAGCTACAGGGGACTATATATGTATGATGCGACCTGGACCGGAAATGACCCGTTGGCAATAAGGGCTACGTATATATATATATATATATATATGCCTACTCCTATTCTTCCTAGACGGGATTATTCACCCCCTTTTTATTCTTGCCATTATCGTTCTCATTCACATCATTAGGGTATAGTCCAATGATGGAGCGTCCATTCTCCCCGTCCGTGTCCTACCGATTCAGGAAGTCGACTCAAAATGACTATCCGCTCATTAAACGACAAAAGGCATTTCTTTCCATTCAAACCCAACAGACTGCTTTTTTTATTTACACCCTTTGTCAAATGGTGCCATTTTTCATTGCCTTCACCTGGAATGGAGGCCGACAAACATGGGTTACTATTCAGCGTGCAAAGACAACAAAAAAGGCGCGCTAAACCCCTACGCTGGAACGGGCGGGGGAAATGATACAATGTAGCCGTTCTCCGAGCCGGCGCGCGCCGCCCATTAAACAATGATACAATGTAACGCAGCCTACCTGCGCATTCATTCGGTGGCGATGGAAATGCTCTTTTTACTGACAGAGTGGGTGGCTCTTAAAAGAGCCTTTGGGTTAGTAGAGCAGTCCAAATGCGCTGTTTACTTGGAGCTGGTGTACTTGGTTACGGCCTTGGTGCCCTCGGACACGGCGTGTTTGGCAAGTTCACCGGGGAGTAGCAGGCGCACGGCGGTCTGGATCTCCCTAGAGGTGATGGTAGAACGCTTGTTGTAGTGGGCCAGGCGAGAGGACTCTCCGGCGATACGCTCGAAGATGTCGTTCACGAACGAGTTCATGATTCCCATGGCCTTGGAGGAGATGCCGGTGTCGGGGTGGACCTGCTTCAGGACCTTGTACACGTAGATGGCGTAACTCTCCTTCCTGGACTTTCTGCGCTTCTTGCCGCCCTTCCCTGCGGTCTTGGTGACGGCTTTCTTGGAGCCCTTCTTGGGCGCTGACTTTGCTGGCTCGGGCATGATGATGTCTCGTTGCTTCTCAGAAACGAATGAGGGGGTGAAGGGCGCTTACCCGTCTTATGAAGAGGAAGCTAATCAAAGTCGGCGGCCGTGGACACTCCCCTGCTTGCTCGTAGGCGCCCCTGCTATTTGCCCAGTGGAGCTCTAGCGCTCAAAAGAGCCTTCCGCTCAGAGGCTAGCTTCCCGAACAAAGACAATTGAGGGCGCGCGCGCGGGTCCTCACCCCCTCCCTCCTCTCTATAGCCTATGCTCTGTGACCGATGGGGAATTGTGTGTTTCAAAAGGGGGGCCTGAATAGTTGTCCGAATGGCACGATTGTTGTGCCACATAATGCTGGTGATAGAATTGCCCACGTTGGCACCGTCAGACATAGGGCTCCCATTTTGGACTGTGTGTGTGTGTGTGTGTGTGTGTGTGTGCGCGCGCGCGAACGCTGTCCCCCTCTTTTCGAGCCACATCTACCGACGGGTGGTGGTTTTATGTTGTCCAAATGCCACTATTGCTTGACCCAAAATAACAACGTCACTACACTTTGCCACTGTCAGATATAGGCCTCCCTCTGTGCGCTAAAACGGGAAGGGACATTAGAATCCGCTATTTAATACTCCCTGTCCACTCGAAGTGGCTCATACTTTCCTATCAAATAGCATACGGAAGAAAAGAAAAAAACACTATATGGAATGGGCCCTTTTGAAGCGGATGTGGGTGGCTCTTAAAAGAGCCTTTGGGTTCGAGTCGGGGTGTTGAGGTTCCGAAGAGAGTGCGTTTAACCGCCGAAACCGTACAGGGTGCGTCCCTGTCGTTTCAGAGCGTAGACCACGTCCATGGCGGTAACGGTCTTCCTCTTGGCGTGCTCGGTGTAGGTGACTGCGTCACGGATCACGTTCTCCAGGAACACCTTTAGGACACCGCGGGTCTCCTCATAGATCAGACCGGAAATACGCTTCACGCCGCCGCGGCGAGCCAGACGTCGGATAGCGGGTTTGGTGATTCCCTGGATGTTATCGCGGAGAACTTTTCGGTGACGCTTGGCGCCTCCTTTTCCAAGTCCCTTGCCGCCTTTGCCTCTTCCAGACATGGTGTGTTCGCTAGTTGAGTTCAAGTGAATGAATGACTTCAGCGCCGGTGCGTGGTGCGCTATTATCTGCGTTTGGTCGACCTGATTGAGGCCATCGGCACAGAAAGCGCGCCTCTGTGATATGTTCGGAGGCGTTGCAAAGGGGAGGGCGCTCGTTCTAGGGGACTAGGGAGGAGCGATTACAAAGGTGACGTGAAAGCAACTACCGTGCGCGGGAAACATACTCCAATACTGATATAGGCTATGTGGAACACAAGGCCAAACGGTGACAACTGGGAGATCAGCTAGTACACTGTGTCCCTGTCCTCATATTGTTGTTGTTGTTGTTGTTGTTGTTGTTGTTGTTGTTGTTGTTGTTGTTGTTGTTGTTGTTGCACCTGATTTTACTCATTGAGGACTTGCTAATTAGGTGACAGGTTGTTCAGTCAGCTGTGGCTCTCCAGGGCTACAAGAAAAATGGGTATTGTTGGGGGTAGGCTACTCTACCGCTGGAGTTGGGAAACACTGACCTAGTAGGATGAGTCTGTTTAGCTATGGAAGGACGTGTCGTATTGACTGTCATTAATAAACATCACTCTTCTTCTTTCTTCTCTAGACACCACTCGGCCTGACAGTAAGGGGGCCAAGAGGACCTGGGGTGCGGATGGGAGGGGTGGTGATCCCTCTGCAAGCTGGAGCGTTTACAAAATAGTTGTCATCATCCTTATGCCTAATGTGTGTTGCAGCCAAACAGCACACACTGTTTGTGTGACTCCCTGACATTACGCAATGATGTAAGCACATTTGGGAATGTCTTCCATATTGTTGCATAAAGACGACCGTGTGCATAAACTGTGAGACCGAGAGTGGCGTACCTTTACCCACACACACACACCCACACACACACACACACACACACACACAATGAAGGGATTGATTTCCTACGCATACAGAGGTGATAGTGATGTGCCAATATTGTATGGTACCTTTCTTAGCAAACCAATAATAAAGCTTCTTATAATGGAATTATTGTTATGATGTTGATCATTTGTATTGCCGCAGGATAGCCTCAGATGTGTCGTCAAAGAAAGGCCACAGAAAGAGGGCCCGTCTCAACTGTTCATTTCAAAAGGGACAAATTGGGGGGGTGCACTGATGCCTTAAGGGCCCAAGAGCACAGACTGCCACTTTATCATTCAGTGCAGTTGAACATCTCACATTTGACTAGCTTTCATAGGACAACTTATTGTTGCCATAATTGTCTCTTACCTGTACTTACTGGCTGCCGGCCCTCGGTGGAGTATATCGAGGAACAGAGGGTGCCTTTTAGGATAAGGACTAACAAGGTTTTGACTAGGTGGGATACAGCTACGACCGGAAGTGACTTTTCCCTAGCAGTTTAGGCTAATTAGGCTAGAGTGCAGATACTTGACATGTACAGTACAACAACAAATCACAGAGGGCCTGTTACCACACCCTATAGGCTTGAACATCATAATATCACAATATATAATAATACTCATACATAATAATCGAAAATCACCTTTGACTACAGTGACA
>NW_028163319.1:50000-60000 GCF_964263955.1 Coregonus lavaretus
CGATTTCTCGCACCAGGCGCTGGAAGGGCAGCTTGCGGATGAGCAGCTCAGTGGACTTCTGGTAACGACGGATCTCTCTCAGAGCCACGGTGCCGGGCCTGTAACGGTGAGGCTTCTTCACACCGCCGGTGGCCGGGGCACTCTTGCGAGCAGCCTTAGTGGCGAGCTGCTTCCTGGGGGCTTTGCCACCGGTGGATTTGCGAGCGGTTTGCTTGGTTCTGGCCATGGCGCTTCTCTGACAGTCGGGAGTATAGCCTCGAAATGCCTATGTGAAGTTTATAAAGCCGGCAGTGGCGCCTGCTGATTGGACACCATCTCCCCACCACCCCGATTGGCCCGTTGCGCAGGCCTCCTCCGTTGGCCATTGGACGGGAGGCCCGGCCTCTCCAAAATTCAAACTCCCGGTGCGCGCGCGCAATAGGACGCCGCCGGCCCTTTACGCATAATAATAGTCGCCAAAGTCAAGAGTGACATCTTTATAGGCACGTTGTAATCTAATGCTAGCCTGCTATGGCAAACGAGGCCTAGTAGGTGTTGTTGTTCATGGAAGGCCTCATGTGGGCACAGAATGTCGAAATAGTTGTGTATACACCCACTCAATGTGTAGCGGTCATAGAAAGGTACTTTGCGCTTTTGGAGAGCTAGGTGGTTGGCTCTTAAAAGAGCCTTTGGGGGTTGAGTAGTCAAGTTGAAGTCGCAGTAGCGAATTTACTTGGCTTTGACTGCCTTCTCGGTCTTCTTGGGGAGTAGCACTGCCTGGATGTTGGGCAACACACCACCCTGAGCGATGGTCACACCGCCGAGCAGTTTGTTCAGTTCCTCGTCGTTACGGACGGCCAGCTGCAGGTGACGGGGGATGATACGAGTCTTCTTGTTGTCACGGGCAGCGTTGCCGGCCAACTCCAGGATCTCAGCAGTCAGGTACTCGAGCACGGCGGCCAGGTAGACTGGTGCGCCAGCGCCCACACGCTCGGCGTAGTTGCCTTTGCGCAGTAGCCTGTGCACACGGCCCACGGGGAACTGGAGCCCGGCACGGGATGAACGGGTCTTTGCCTTCGCCCTGGCCTTGCCTCCGGTTTTGCCTCTTCCGCTCATATTGGTATCTTGAGAAAGTCACAGAAAGTCTGAATGAGCCGCTCGCCACTTCGAGAGCCGTACTTATACCTCGCCACAAGAGGCAACGATTGGCCACCGGGCCGGTGTGGCCTTATCCAATTGGAGCGAGGGACAGACAGACAGACAGCCCTAAGCCGGTTCCCACCCACAGGCAGCGAGTGAGAGGCTACTTTGTGTCCCTCCGACTTTGTTACTTTGTGTCATTTCGCGTGAGCGCCAAAATGTCCGACATGAAATCCTCACATTATTTCTCTCCAAATGGGAAACAAACAGCTGGTGAGGGTGCACTCTTGAGTTTGAAATCGAAGCCACTATAGTATTGTTATTACATGGCACTTGTAACACATCACAGCAGCCTGCCTCTGAACGGGAATAGCCCAGTGGCTCATATATAAATATGGCTGTTGAGGGTGCACTCGTGAGTTTGAATTCGAAGCCACTATAGTATTGTTATTACATGGCACTTGTAACACATCACAGCAGCCTGCCTCTGAACGGGAATAGCCCAGTGGCTCATATACAAATGGCTGGTGAGGGTGCACTCGTGAGGTCGAATTTCTAAGCCATTTTGGCCCTCTATTATATTCCTCTCCCTTCGCACACACCCAGAGTGGGACGATGTTGTGTGCGTAAAAGTAGCCTAGTGTGCGTAATTTCTTTTTCACGACAGATAGTACATGGAAATCAATGCGCTTTCTATGGAAAGAGGTGGGTGGCTCTTAAAAGAGCCTTTTGTGGTACAACATGTGTCGAGTAGAACACTGTTTGTAATAGGTTTACTTCTTCTTGGGGGCTGCCTTCTTGGCCTTGGCTGCCTTGGGCTTGGCGGCTTTGGGCTTGGCTGCCTTTGTAGCCTTCTTGGGGCTCTTGGCCGCCTTCTTGGCCGCTGCGGCGGGCTTCTTCACCTTCTTGGGGCTCTTGGCGGCCTTTTTGGGTGTAGCGGGCTTCTTGGCCTTCTTGGGGGACTTCTTTGCGGCGACGGCCTTCTTGGCTGCTACCTTCTTGGGCTTCTTCGCCGCGGCGGGCTTCTTGGCGGCCACCTTCTTTACTTTGGGAACTGCGGTTTTCTTGGCGGGCTTCTTTGCCTCGACGGCTTTCTTGTTGAGCTTGAAGGAGCCGGATGCACCGGTGCCCTTGGTCTGGACCAGGGTGCCCTTGGTGACGAGGCTCTTGACTGCGATCTTGACGCGGGAGTTGTTCTTCTCCACGTCGTAGCCGCCTGCCGCCAGCGTCTTCTTGAGCGCGGCCAGGGACACGCCGCTCCTCTCCTTGGAGGCGGTCACAGCCTTGACGATGAGTTCTCCTACGCTGGGTCCCGCTTTCTTGGGCTTGGCTGCTGCCTTCTTCTTGGGTGCCTTGGCCGGCGCTGCGGCTGCGGGTGCTGGTGCGACTTCTGCCATGTCTGTCTGTCTGTCTGTCTGTCGTTTGGTCCGGTACACACACACACACACGGTCTGCGAGGAGTAGTTTGCTGTAGACGCTGCTCTGCGCTATTGAAGCTCCACACCGAGCAGGGGGCTGGCCTTAAACGCGACATGAGAACCATGTAGACTCAAGGCAACCAGCTCGGCTTCTCTGGGCTGGCCAAATGCTCTTTCACTTGTGTTTTCTGTTCGCCTATATCGGCCCGAAAGTCACCGACGGAGCCGTGTTTTTGGTCCAAAAGCGAACGGCCCAGCGAGCAGACTTGTCTCCGTTCAGAATAAAGTAATGTGGGCCGCGGAAGGGCCGTGCATTTTGTTGCGGCTCGCTCAAAACCTCACCGTTCGACTGTCGGGTGGAGCGGTGCGCACTGGTTTTCCTGTGCTATTTGTCTCCTAAATGGCCTAAAAGTGCATCCGATTGCGAGCAGCACTTGTTGTGTAGTGAGCCGAGATGTCTGGCAAGGGAATCAAATGGTTTGGGGTCCCCTGATGTGGTCAGGGGTGTTTTAAAGAAGCGCTCTTTTGGGGACCTTAAAACACATGCACCTGTGAGGCCTGGCTGAGACTAGTGTTGTACCTCAAGTTTCAGGTTGTATTCGTCATATGTACAGGATCCACATGGTATAAACAGTCCTACGACATGCTTACTTGCACTATGTGTGTGTGTGTGTTATTGTATTAGTACTTTTTGTGCACTGGCAGTGTGAGTGTTGTTGTTGTTGTATTTGTAGCCTACTATTTCTACACAGTGAGATTGTGTGTTGTCTTCTGGTAGGTAGGTAGGTAGGTAGGTAGGTTGGCTGTCTCTACTAATATATTGTTCACCTGCTTGACTCCGCAGCGTGACTCGCCTCGGTCTTTGTGTCTGTGGGTCTTGGTGTCTGGCTGGCGCTATGGAGGCTGGCGCCCCATGGGTCATGGCGCGTTGATATAGGCCTAGATAGAGGGAGTCTCTCTCTCTGTCTGTCTCTCTCTCTCTCTCTCCCCCCAAGTGGGACAAGGGCTGCATATGTGGTTGGACTGGGAGAAGAATCCCAGCAGGTGCATGTGGGTCAGAAGGTTGATTGCGGCCTCTTTTCTTTTCCTTGTTGTATATATGTATGGGGCGGCAGGTAGCTTAGTGGTTAAGAGTGGTTAAGAGCGTTGTGCCAGTAACCGAAAGGTGGCTGGTTCTAATCCCCGAGGCGACTAGGTGAAAAATCTGTCGATGTGCCCTTGAGCAAGGCACTTAACCCTAATTGCTCATGTAAGTCGCTCTGGATAAGAGTGTCTGCTAAATGACTAAAATGTAAATGTATAGGCTATCCCCAAGGTAGTCATTGGGATCCGCTGCTGCTCCAACGACTATCGCAAGGGCCGCCCGCTCGCTCACTGTGTTATACTGTGACTTGGCCTACAGACACATTCATATCCTCACGTGGAAGCAACTGCCTTAGCTGGTAGAGCACGGCGCTTGTAACGCCAAGGTAGTGGGTTCGATCCCCGGGACCACCCATACACAAAAATGTATGCACGCATGACTGTAAGTCGCTTTGGATAAAAGCGTCTGCTAAATGGCATATTATATTATTATATTTATCCTGTTGCCTCATGAGGGTAGTAGGAAGGAAAATACACTATGTGCCTCAAATGTACTACACTTTACATGGACATTTTGAGTCATGTAGCAGACGATCTTATCCAGAGCCACTTACAGTTAAGTGTGTGCCTACATTTTCATACTGGCCCCCCTTGGGAAACGAACCCGCAACCCTGGCGTTGCAAGCGCAGTGCTCTACCAACTGAGCTACAGGGGACTATATATGTATGATGCGACCTGGACCGGAAATGACCCGTTGGCAATAAGGGCTACGTATATATATATATATATATATATATGCCTACTCCTATTCTTCCTAGACGGGATTATTCACCCCCTTTTTATTCTTGCCATTATCGTTCTCATTCACATCATTAGGGTATAGTCCAATGATGGAGCGTCCATTCTCCCCGTCCGTGTCCTACCGATTCAGGAAGTCGACTCAAAATGACTATCCGCTCATTAAACGACAAAAGGCATTTCTTTCCATTCAAACCCAACAGACTGCTTTTTTTATTTACACCCTTTGTCAAATGGTGCCATTTTTCATTGCCTTCACCTGGAATGGAGGCCGACAAACATGGGTTACTATTCAGCGTGCAAAGACAACAAAAAAGGCGCGCTAAACCCCTACGCTGGAACGGGCGGGGGAAATGATACAATGTAGCCGTTCTCCGAGCCGGCGCGCGCCGCCCATTAAACAATGATACAATGTAACGCAGCCTACCTGCGCATTCATTCGGTGGCGATGGAAATGCTCTTTTTACTGACAGAGTGGGTGGCTCTTAAAAGAGCCTTTGGGTTAGTAGAGCAGTCCAAATGCGCTGTTTACTTGGAGCTGGTGTACTTGGTTACGGCCTTGGTGCCCTCGGACACGGCGTGTTTGGCAAGTTCACCGGGGAGTAGCAGGCGCACGGCGGTCTGGATCTCCCTAGAGGTGATGGTAGAACGCTTGTTGTAGTGGGCCAGGCGAGAGGACTCTCCGGCGATACGCTCGAAGATGTCGTTCACGAACGAGTTCATGATTCCCATGGCCTTGGAGGAGATGCCGGTGTCGGGGTGGACCTGCTTCAGGACCTTGTACACGTAGATGGCGTAACTCTCCTTCCTGGACTTTCTGCGCTTCTTGCCGCCCTTCCCTGCGGTCTTGGTGACGGCTTTCTTGGAGCCCTTCTTGGGCGCTGACTTTGCTGGCTCGGGCATGATGATGTCTCGTTGCTTCTCAGAAACGAATGAGGGGGTGAAGGGCGCTTACCCGTCTTATGAAGAGGAAGCTAATCAAAGTCGGCGGCCGTGGACACTCCCCTGCTTGCTCGTAGGCGCCCCTGCTATTTGCCCAGTGGAGCTCTAGCGCTCAAAAGAGCCTTCCGCTCAGAGGCTAGCTTCCCGAACAAAGACAATTGAGGGCGCGCGCGCGGGTCCTCACCCCCTCCCTCCTCTCTATAGCCTATGCTCTGTGACCGATGGGGAATTGTGTGTTTCAAAAGGGGGGCCTGAATAGTTGTCCGAATGGCACGATTGTTGTGCCACATAATGCTGGTGATAGAATTGCCCACGTTGGCACCGTCAGACATAGGGCTCCCATTTTGGACTGTGTGTGTGTGTGTGTGTGTGTGTGTGCGCGCGCGCGAACGCTGTCCCCCTCTTTTCGAGCCACATCTACCGACGGGTGGTGGTTTTATGTTGTCCAAATGCCACTATTGCTTGACCCAAAATAACAACGTCACTACACTTTGCCACTGTCAGATATAGGCCTCCCTCTGTGCGCTAAAACGGGAAGGGACATTAGAATCCGCTATTTAATACTCCCTGTCCACTCGAAGTGGCTCATACTTTCCTATCAAATAGCATACGGAAGAAAAGAAAAAAACACTATATGGAATGGGCCCTTTTGAAGCGGATGTGGGTGGCTCTTAAAAGAGCCTTTGGGTTCGAGTCGGGGTGTTGAGGTTCCGAAGAGAGTGCGTTTAACCGCCGAAACCGTACAGGGTGCGTCCCTGTCGTTTCAGAGCGTAGACCACGTCCATGGCGGTAACGGTCTTCCTCTTGGCGTGCTCGGTGTAGGTGACTGCGTCACGGATCACGTTCTCCAGGAACACCTTTAGGACACCGCGGGTCTCCTCATAGATCAGACCGGAAATACGCTTCACGCCGCCGCGGCGAGCCAGACGTCGGATAGCGGGTTTGGTGATTCCCTGGATGTTATCGCGGAGAACTTTTCGGTGACGCTTGGCGCCTCCTTTTCCAAGTCCCTTGCCGCCTTTGCCTCTTCCAGACATGGTGTGTTCGCTAGTTGAGTTCAAGTGAATGAATGACTTCAGCGCCGGTGCGTGGTGCGCTATTATCTGCGTTTGGTCGACCTGATTGAGGCCATCGGCACAGAAAGCGCGCCTCTGTGATATGTTCGGAGGCGTTGCAAAGGGGAGGGCGCTCGTTCTAGGGGACTAGGGAGGAGCGATTACAAAGGTGACGTGAAAGCAACTACCGTGCGCGGGAAACATACTCCAATACTGATATAGGCTATGTGGAACACAAGGCCAAACGGTGACAACTGGGAGATCAGCTAGTACACTGTGTCCCTGTCCTCATATTGTTGTTGTTGTTGTTGTTGTTGTTGTTGTTGTTGTTGTTGTTGTTGTTGTTGTTGTTGTTGCACCTGATTTTACTCATTGAGGACTTGCTAATTAGGTGACAGGTTGTTCAGTCAGCTGTGGCTCTCCAGGGCTACAAGAAAAATGGGTATTGTTGGGGGTAGGCTACTCTACCGCTGGAGTTGGGAAACACTGACCTAGTAGGATGAGTCTGTTTAGCTATGGAAGGACGTGTCGTATTGACTGTCATTAATAAACATCACTCTTCTTCTTTCTTCTCTAGACACCACTCGGCCTGACAGTAAGGGGGCCAAGAGGACCTGGGGTGCGGATGGGAGGGGTGGTGATCCCTCTGCAAGCTGGAGCGTTTACAAAATAGTTGTCATCATCCTTATGCCTAATGTGTGTTGCAGCCAAACAGCACACACTGTTTGTGTGACTCCCTGACATTACGCAATGATGTAAGCACATTTGGGAATGTCTTCCATATTGTTGCATAAAGACGACCGTGTGCATAAACTGTGAGACCGAGAGTGGCGTACCTTTACCCACACACACACACCCACACACACACACACACACACACACACAATGAAGGGATTGATTTCCTACGCATACAGAGGTGATAGTGATGTGCCAATATTGTATGGTACCTTTCTTAGCAAACCAATAATAAAGCTTCTTATAATGGAATTATTGTTATGATGTTGATCATTTGTATTGCCGCAGGATAGCCTCAGATGTGTCGTCAAAGAAAGGCCACAGAAAGAGGGCCCGTCTCAACTGTTCATTTCAAAAGGGACAAATTGGGGGGGTGCACTGATGCCTTAAGGGCCCAAGAGCACAGACTGCCACTTTATCATTCAGTGCAGTTGAACATCTCACATTTGACTAGCTTTCATAGGACAACTTATTGTTGCCATAATTGTCTCTTACCTGTACTTACTGGCTGCCGGCCCTCGGTGGAGTATATCGAGGAACAGAGGGTGCCTTTTAGGATAAGGACTAACAAGGTTTTGACTAGGTGGGATACAGCTACGACCGGAAGTGACTTTTCCCTAGCAGTTTAGGCTAATTAGGCTAGAGTGCAGATACTTGACATGTACAGTACAACAACAAATCACAGAGGGCCTGTTACCACACCCTATAGGCTTGAACATCATAATATCACAATATATAATAATACTCATACATAATAATCGAAAATCACCTTTGACTACAGTGACATTGGTAGTAAGTAGGCTACAGTATAATGGATAGCTACCCAACTGGGACAGAAAGTGGAAATTGAAGGGGGACACGCAGTGAGCAAAACTCCTAACGACATAAAAACACAGACACTTCAGTGGAACGCACAGGGCTAGACGGGAAGGAAGACGTGGAGAAGGACTATTGAAGAGGAGATGAAGAACACCGGAAGCATCGAGTGAAGAAATGGGCCCGGAACAGGGTTAGGCCGAGATGCACTGTTGACGCCCTATCCTTCATTTAGGACCTCAAAGAAATGAGTCAACTCCTATAGGGACTATTTTCACCGCCACCTGCTGGACCAGAGGTCATGTGGCCAACACTCTGCTTGAGATCATTAAGAGCTATAAGGAGTCCATCAACTACCTGGTCAGTCAAGTCATATAGGGGGGGATTTCATGGCCACCTGCTGGAGCAGAAGTCATGTTTGCCAACACTGGCCTTAAAATCATTAGGAGCTATAAGGAATAAATCAACTCATCATTCAAGTCATATAGGGAGGGATCTTAGCACCACCTGCTGGATCAGAAGTACCCTTCACTGTAGGCACAAGAGAGCCATCATCTCTCAACCGGTGCAATTTCCATAAGTATGTGGTAATAAAACAAACAACGACAGCTCCTCATATAGGCAGTGGTTTCAAAACTCTAAGCGCGTGTTCAAGTAGAGCACACCAAATCATACATGTACTTGTTCATCACACTGAATCAGTGTTTAATCTAGAAATACATGCCTCGCGTTGCAATACGTGTTCTTGTAAAGTCATTGCTTTCCACAATGCAATGCTCACATCACTTTCCGTGTGATATTGTTGGTCATTTGTTCAAATGTATTTGACTATGACTTCATCCGACTGCTCTGAATTCATAATAACCTCACGGTTTGGTGTTAACCTACCGATTTTCAACTGCTACTGCAGTAATTGCCTACTGCAGATTAGGAACGCTGTCATGAAAATGTATGCTTGGGAAGTGTTGCTCCTGAGTGGCGCAGTGGTCTAAGGCACTGCATCGCAGTGCTAACTGTGCCACTAGAGATCCTGGGTCGAATCCAGGCTCTGTCGCAGCCGGCCGCGACCCGGGAGACTCATGGGCGGCGCACAATTGGCCCAGCAGTCGTCCAGGGTAGGGGAGGGAATGGCCGGCAGGGATGTAGCTCAGTTGATGGCGAGCATGGCGTTTGCAATGCCAGCGTTGTGGGGTCGATTCCCACGGGGGGCCAGTATAAAAAAAAAAGTGTATTCACTAAACTGTAAGTCGCTCTGGATAAGAGCGTCTGCTAAATGACTAAAATGTAAATGTAAGTCTAAAATGAGGGTAACTCCCCTTAAGGTAAATGTCTGTGTTCTGAGTGGCAAAAAAATACTGATTTTTTCATAACATTTAGATATGTGCATACTGCCTGTCCTTAGGCAACCGCATTTAGAAGGGAAAGAAGTGGAACAAATGAATACTTTTCTTGCTCTTCAATCAAAACAAAAGCTTCACAAAGTGGTGCGTTTTGCCCCTAAATGACCCCTGAGGATTAGTGTGTTCTCATTTGTCAGTAATTGACCCTGACATACTCCCTTTAAATGGTACTATTTTAGGCAAACGTATACTGTAATGTACTACTATTATGATGATGACTATTATAATGTCACTTCACGGTAAGTAGAGCGAAATGCTGATATTGACAAGGTCAGAGATGTAAGGTATGTCACAAATGCATCCCCTATACCGTAAACGTGAATCCAAAAGGAAGTTGCTGGGGTCTATTGGATGGAGGGGTGTACTCAACTGTGCCTCAGAGAGAGGCACAGTTGAGTACTCACTCTCTCTCTCTCTCTCTCTTTCACTCTCTCTCTCTCTCTCTCTCACTCTCTCTCTCTCACTCACTCACTCACTCAGTCTCTCAGTCTCAGTCACTCACACTCTCTCTCTCTCATTCACTCACTCACTCACTCACTCACTCTCTCAGTCTCTCTCTCACTCACTCACTAACTCACTCACTCTCTCTCTCTCTCTCTCTCTCTCTCTCTCACTCACTCTCTCACTCACTCT
>NW_028163319.1:65000-80000 GCF_964263955.1 Coregonus lavaretus
GTTACTTTGTGTCATTTCGCGTGAGCGCCAAAATGTCCGACATGAAATCGACTAGTTACCGGAGTGTAACTCCAGTTCTATGAGTGGAGCGGAGCCCCATAGGGGAGCTCTGCTCCTAGTGGTTTACCCTCTGCCCTAGGGCAGAACAGCCTGAAGCAAAATTATGCACACACCTACAGCCAATAGGAGTACAGGTGTCCCTATATAAGGAACCCCGTTCCCTCAATCTGCCTCCCGAGATATTATCTTCAGCGAGACTAGAGAGGGTCGGTAGGGCCTTAAGTCCTATGGGGCTCCGCTCCACTCATAGAACTGGAGTTACACTCCGGTAACTAGTCGTTCTATATCGTGGAGCTCCGCCCCATAGGGGAGCTCTGCTCCTAGTGGTTTAAGGCGGAGCGAAACGCTCCAAAATGTACTCCCTGCCGAGCCTAACACTTCTCATTAAAAAATGAAAAAAGGTCAAGCCCAGCAATGGCTGCAACCAATTCCCGCAGTACTGCGACTAAAAAACCCATTAGGGCGTCACAATATACCGCGTCATCGGTTATAGACCCGCCCCATCTAGCTCAATGACAATGTCAATGGCTATTGGGCAGATCAATAGAATAGACGCCGTGCTAATCTGACTAGCAGATAGCCGTGCCTCAATATTCTATGACAACACTATTATCCACTAATGGAATGACATAAAATGTCACTCTACATTATATGTCCAATAGCCCGCCTTACTCACTCAATGGAACCCAGAGATTAGTAGGCAGGGACAAAATATACCAGTCATACTAAACTGAACCTCAGATAGATGACCCCACATTCTGTCCACTTAATACATGTTTCTATATGCTGACACTGTCAGCCAGGAGACATGCCACAGAATATGCTCTTCATCCAAAGCGGACCTGATAGAGACCAGTCTATCATCCTGCTTCTCCCTCCTCTACCTCAAGATTCCCCTTCAGCTGTGCTGAGTGCAATCGAGATTGGAGTTTAAAAGGCTTATCCTTGACATAAGTCTTCCTAACCAGAGCGGACCTGATTGGAACCTGTCCAAGGTCCTGCTCTGTCCTCTTTTTCTAGCTCAAGAACGCCTTTCAGCTCTGCTGAAATTCGATCGAACAAAAGAGTTAGAAAACATGTCCATAATATGTTACTTCTAATAAAAGCGGACTTATGAACTTATTCACAATCCTGCTTTCTTTCTCTATTCTGCTCATGATCTCCCTTCAGCCACGCTGAGTACAGACCGAGCCAAAGAGTTAGAAGACATATCCAACAGATAGAAACGGATAAAAGGAGACGGTGTCGACCATGACGCTGCTCTACAAATATCCTCTACCTCTGTTCCTCTGAAAAGAGCAGTAGAAGCTGCTACTCCACGAGTGGAGTGCGCTCTAATACCCTGAGGCGGTTGTTGCCCCGCCGCCTCGTACGCCGTCTCAATGCCTTCACAAAGCCAATGAGACAAACGCTGTTTTGAGAGTGGTCTACCCAATGCAGCCGCACCGTGACACACAAACAGCTGAGGCGATGACCTAACCGCCGCTGTGCGCCTAACGTAACACGCCAAAGCGCGTACTGGGCACAGACAGTGAAGCTTTTCCTCACTCCTCTCCCCATGGGGAGGGGGATGAAAAGCCCACAATTCCACGATCTGCGATCTATATGCACTGTTAATAACCTTCGGCACAAATGCCGGGTTAGGACGTAACACCGCTCTGCTCAGATCGCCATTAATGGCAAGGCAGTCGGGTCTCGTCGACAGTGCACACAAATCGCTGACTCGTTTAGCAGTAGTCAAGGCGAACAACAGCGCCGTCTTGATAGACAGCATCTTAAGGGGTATTTGATTCAATGGCTCGAACGGCGACTTACATAGCGCTTCGAGAACCAATGCCAAATCCCACTTGGGCAGCGTAGCTCTAGGCCTTGGCCTAAGCCGTTGCGTTCCCAATAGGAAACGTTTCACTAATGGGTGACTGAAAACACTTTTTCCGTTAAACCCTTCATGACCAGCTGAAATTGCCGCTGCAAACACTCGAATAGTGGAGGGCGATTTCTGCTTATCAAACATAGACTGTAGGAATGAGAGCACACTCTCTACCTGACAGCTCATGGGGTCCACGTCCTGTGTATCACACCATCGTGAGAAAACGTTCCATCTGCTGGTATACACCCTAGAAGTGGAACCGGCTCTTGCGCCCTGTAATGTTCTGATCACTGCATCAGACAACCCACGGCGCTTTAACCTGTCCCATTCAGGAACCAAGCCTTCAGTGGTTGGCCGATTATGGGCCATTGCCCTATCGAGCCTCCCGCCTGAGTCAACGCGTCTCGTCGATGTGGAATTGGCCAGGGTGGCGCAATTAACATCTGACTCATCTCTGCAAACCACGGAGCCCCCGGGCGATCGGGCGCTATCATTATCACTGACAGCTCCTCTGACCTCACCCTGGCTAGCAGTGGGAGAATGCAAGACAGCGGAGGGAATGCATACAGGAGAACTTTCGGCCACGGGTAGTGCGCGAATGCGTCTCTTCCCAATGGCGGTTCGTCCTGGTTTCTCAGAGAGAACCATAGGGGACACTGCGCGTTCACACGTGACGCGAACAGGTCCACCTCGGCTCTCCCGAATTGTTCCCAAATCTGTAGAACAATGTCCGGGTGCAGACACCACTCGTCGTCTCGAGGACCCCCTCTTGACATGAGGTCTGCCCCTACGTTCAAGTAGCCCGGAATGTGTGCTGCTCTCAACGAGCGAAGGTGCTTGTGAGCCCACAGCCACAATTCCACTGCCGCCCGATGAAGGGCAGGAGACCTGACCCCTCCCTGGCGGTTTATGTGAGCCACTGTGGTTCGGTTGTCTGACCAGACCAACACATCGCGACCCCGAAGGGTAGACGCGAAGTGGGTCAAGACCAGTCGCACCGTTTCCAACTCTAGGAGGTTGATGTGACGACCTGATTGAGGCCATGCACCTCCTATCGCTTGAGACTGACATGTCCCTCCCCATCCAGTCAGAGAGGCATCTGTAAACACTGGAATGTAGGATGACACCTTGCCCATCGGGACTCCGTGCGTGAGAACGCACGGGTTCCGCCAATAGTCCAGGTCTGCTCTTAGCGAGAGAGGAACCACCACCAACCGATGACGTTGACGCACTGGGTCTAGTCTTAGTTGGGCGAACCACCGCTGTGCTTTGCGCATATGCAGAAGCCCTAGCGGGACCACAGAGTGGGCTGCCGACATGAGACCCAAAAGTGACATGATCGATAGCGCCGTTACTGTGTGATTCGGACGACACTTCCTAAGGGCTAGTAACAATGCTGCCCTTCGAGGGTCCGAAATTTGTGCCCTCATCATTACAGTGTCTAGCTGTAGTCCCAGGTAGACAATCTGATGACTGGGCCAGGGTGCGCTCTTTTTCCAATTCACAGCAAACCCCAGACGCGTGAGATGAATCACTGTCTGTGTCGTGTGTGTGAACGCCAGCTCTGCTGACGGGGCGAGAATCAGCAGGTCGTCTAGGTAGGCTAATAGCCTTATCCCTTGACGACGCAGCGGTTCCAATGCCGCCTCCACACATTTGGAAAACGTTCGAGGTGCCAGGGCGTACCCAAACGGCATCCTCGTGAACTCGTACGCCACCCCTTGAAAGGCGAACCGCAGAAACTTTCTGTGGCGCGATTGTATCGGCACATGAAAGTACGCGTCCTTTAGGTCTATGCTTGTACAAAAATCTCCCTTCTGAACACATTCCAGTAGGCGTTTTGTCGTCAGCATTCGGAAGGGCCGTTTGGTTATGCTCTCGTTGAGAATGCGTAAATCCAAAATCGGCCTCACTCCCCCCGTCTTTTTGGGCACTAGGAAATAGGGCGAGTACAGCCCCTTGTTCCTTTGCTCTCGGGGCACTACTGTGACCGCCTCCTTCGCCAAAAGTTCCGTAATCTCTGACTTCAGAGCGGCTACTTTGTCTGGCGTTTTCATCACCGTTTCCACCACTCCCCTGAACGGGGGTGGGGTCCGATGGAATTGGAGGGCATAACCCTTCTCTAACGTCTGTTCTAGCCAGCGTGAGAGGGTACAGCTTCGACGCCACTGCCAGCAATGCAGAGAAAGCGGGTGCGCACGAAGCTGTGGTGCGTCCAGTAGGAAGGACCTGTATTCCTCTATGGCCCTCGCCGCCGCTATTCCCCAGCACTGGGTTGGTGGAATAGCCCAAGGCGGGCCCCCTTTGAAAGGGAGAGGACACATCAGCTCGTTCTGGGTGAGTCGGGGGCTTTGATACGTTGGTTACGACCGTAACTCCAGTAATCTTGCCCTCCGTGAACGCAGCACGGGTCTGAACTGCACTGTCTGAGGTACTGGCCTGAGACAGAGCGCTCTGCCCGGAAAGCGATTGCGTCATCATGTCATTGTCTGACTGAGACTGCCGCTTGGAATGAGACCCATCCTTTACAGAACTCAACAGAATCTGAAAGGTGTGATCTCTGACTGATACCACACGGTGGTGCCACAATGCCTCTTTACTGGTCTTAAGCGGCTGTTCAACGACACACTCAATGTGTGGTGAGCTGCGCTCAGAGCCATGGGCATTGATACGTTCAGAATAATTCGGAGGCGTCCATACCTTGGTTATACCTGTAACCCTGGTATTCCCGCTCTCCGTGAACGTCGCACGGGTCTGATCTGCGCTGACTGAGGCATTAGCCTGCAGCAAGGCGTCATTCCCGGCTAGCGGCTGTGTCTTCATGTCACATTGGGACAGAGACAGCTGCCTGCTGAATGTGAGGTATCCTGAGATAAGCCAAGACGGTGTCTTGGTATCTTTCCTCCCTTCACCTCCTGTGTGCGTTCAGCTCTGCACCTCTGGTGGGCTGAACTACGCTCAGTGTGGTGAGTATTAGCGCGTTCAGAAAGAAGTGGGGGCGCCGATACACTGGGAAACTTCGTCACCGTGGTAATCGGGCCCTCCGTGAACGCAGCATGGGTCTGAATCGCACTAACCGAGACCTTAGTCTGCGATAGTGCGCCATCCCCAACTAGCGGCTGCGTCATCATGTCTCCTGACTGAGACTGCAGCCTGCTATGAGAGGCACTCACTACAGTACTCCTTGGAGTCTGTAATGTGAGGTCTCTTTGAGATAAACCAAGACGGCGTCTAGGTATTATTCCTCCTTTCACCTCCTGTGTGCGTTCAGCTCTGCACCCCTGGTGGGCTGAACTACACTCAGTGTGGTGAGCCTGGGCGCGTTCAGGAAAAGGTGGGGGCGCCGATACACTGGGCACCTTCGTGACCGTGGTAATCGGGCCCTTCTTGAACGCAGCATGGGTCTGGGTCGTACTAACAGAGACCTTAGTCTGTGATAGTGCGCCACCCCCAATGTGGTTATTATCAGCGCGTTCTGAGAGAAACGGGGGCGCCGATACGTGGTTACGCCCGTAACCGTAGTAATCAGGCCCTCCGTGAACGCAGCACGGGTCTGAACTGCACTGACTGAGGCGTTAGCCTGAGACAGAGCGCCGTCCCGGATAGCGGTCGCGTCATCATGCCATTATCTGGCTGAGACTGAAGCCTGCTATGTGAGACACTCACTACGGCACTCCTAGGAGTCTGTAAAGTGAGGTCCTATAAGGTACACTTAATACCTTTTATATACCTGCCTTATGTGTGCATTCAGCAACGCACCATGGTGGGCTGAGCTGCACTCATAGTGGTAAGAGAGAGAGCGAGAGTGAGGAAGGTCGAACGCTCTCGGATGTATTATGGAAAAGGGGCTCTTTCTTGACAGTGTCAAGTAGAGCCAACTCTTTATTACACACATCAACAAAAAACATTCTCCTCCATACACTCAACGGTAGAGTGGGGGGGGACAGTGGGCTCGGTCACAGCAGGCGCTGTGCCGTCTTCCGTTCTCTCCCCCTCGCCTGTCATAAACGGCGTCTCTTCTGGCCGCCCTTCGGGTGATGCCAGGATGACGCTTTAATGACCTCTCTCGCCGGCACCTCTGGCGCTGCAGGGGGGGGGGAGAGGCCCGCTCCCTTGCTGCTGGAGGCCGCCGTCTGACGCCAAGCTGTAGCGAGAGTAACGGCCGCCCTTCCTCATATCCACTTCCGGGTTGGAGGGAATGGGGGGCAGCTTAATCTCCCGCTGTTTAGCAGCCCACTCAATGAGACCTGAGAATTCAGGCACAGAGAGGCTGTGGCGTCATCATCCAGGGATGTAATGACCTCACAATTTCCCGAAGGAAAAGGGGTGTTAAACATCTGGGTCAGTGTAATGAATTGTTCCAATAGAATATTCATTTCTTCCCCAATAGCCCTGTCATCTCCTGAGTCAGTGCCCTCAGATGATGCCTCAGCTGAGACTAACACTGATAGCACATCCTCAAGAGGAATATCCTCCCTAAAAATGTCCAATGCTGCTTCCACTCCTTCAAAAAAGGAGGGCGCAGCTGGCGCATAGTGGGGGATTGATGAAGCTGTCCCTGGCGTGCTGTGCCTCTCAACCCACGAAACAGTGTCGGGGGGGGTCGACAGCCGCCAAGGGGAACAGCGACATTGAGCTCTGAAAAGAGCTTTTGTTAAATGCTTACCTTGGATAAGCTTGGTGTGCTCATTGTAGGAAGACGTTGATGGCTGGATATCAACGACGAGATCTTCCTGAGTCTTCTATGGCTTCTTCAATTCTAGTCCAGTCGCTGAAGATAATGGGAGGCAGATTGAGGGAACGGGGTTCCTTATATAGGGACACCTGTACTCCTATTGGCTGTAGGTGTGTGCATAATTTTGCTTCAGGCTGTTCTGCCCTAGGGCAGAGGGTAAACCACTAGGAGCAGAGCTCCCCTATGGGGCGGAGCTCCACGATATAGAACCTCACATTATTTCTCTCCAAATGGGAAACAAACAGCTGGTGAGGGTGCACTCTTGAGTTTGAAATCGAAGCCACTATAGTATTGTTATTACATGGCACTTGTAACACATCACAGCAGCCTGCCTCTGAACGGGAATAGCCCAGTGGCTCATATATAAATATGGCTGTTGAGGGTGCACTCGTGAGTTTGAATTCGAAGCCACTATAGTATTGTTATTACATGGCACTTGTAACACATCACAGCAGCCTGCCTCTGAACGGGAATAGCCCAGTGGCTCATATACAAATGGCTGGTGAGGGTGCACTCGTGAGGTCGAATTTCTAAGCCATTTTGGCCCTCTATTATATTCCTCTCCCTTCGCACACACCCAGAGTGGGACGATGTTGTGTGCGTAAAAGTAGCCTAGTGTGCGTAATTTCTTTTTCACGACAGATAGTACATGGAAATCAATGCGCTTTCTATGGAAAGAGGTGGGTGGCTCTTAAAAGAGCCTTTTGTGGTACAACATGTGTCGAGTAGAACACTGTTTGTAATAGGTTTACTTCTTCTTGGGGGCTGCCTTCTTGGCCTTGGCTGCCTTGGGCTTGGCGGCTTTGGGCTTGGCTGCCTTTGTAGCCTTCTTGGGGCTCTTGGCCGCCTTCTTGGCCGCTGCGGCGGGCTTCTTCACCTTCTTGGGGCTCTTGGCGGCCTTTTTGGGTGTAGCGGGCTTCTTGGCCTTCTTGGGGGACTTCTTTGCGGCGACGGCCTTCTTGGCTGCTACCTTCTTGGGCTTCTTCGCCGCGGCGGGCTTCTTGGCGGCCACCTTCTTTACTTTGGGAACTGCGGTTTTCTTGGCGGGCTTCTTTGCCTCGACGGCTTTCTTGTTGAGCTTGAAGGAGCCGGATGCACCGGTGCCCTTGGTCTGGACCAGGGTGCCCTTGGTGACGAGGCTCTTGACTGCGATCTTGACGCGGGAGTTGTTCTTCTCCACGTCGTAGCCGCCTGCCGCCAGCGTCTTCTTGAGCGCGGCCAGGGACACGCCGCTCCTCTCCTTGGAGGCGGTCACAGCCTTGACGATGAGTTCTCCTACGCTGGGTCCCGCTTTCTTGGGCTTGGCTGCTGCCTTCTTCTTGGGTGCCTTGGCCGGCGCTGCGGCTGCGGGTGCTGGTGCGACTTCTGCCATGTCTGTCTGTCTGTCTGTCTGTCGTTTGGTCCGGTACACACACACACACACGGTCTGCGAGGAGTAGTTTGCTGTAGACGCTGCTCTGCGCTATTGAAGCTCCACACCGAGCAGGGGGCTGGCCTTAAACGCGACATGAGAACCATGTAGACTCAAGGCAACCAGCTCGGCTTCTCTGGGCTGGCCAAATGCTCTTTCACTTGTGTTTTCTGTTCGCCTATATCGGCCCGAAAGTCACCGACGGAGCCGTGTTTTTGGTCCAAAAGCGAACGGCCCAGCGAGCAGACTTGTCTCCGTTCAGAATAAAGTAATGTGGGCCGCGGAAGGGCCGTGCATTTTGTTGCGGCTCGCTCAAAACCTCACCGTTCGACTGTCGGGTGGAGCGGTGCGCACTGGTTTTCCTGTGCTATTTGTCTCCTAAATGGCCTAAAAGTGCATCCGATTGCGAGCAGCACTTGTTGTGTAGTGAGCCGAGATGTCTGGCAAGGGAATCAAATGGTTTGGGGTCCCCTGATGTGGTCAGGGGTGTTTTAAAGAAGCGCTCTTTTGGGGACCTTAAAACACATGCACCTGTGAGGCCTGGCTGAGACTAGTGTTGTACCTCAAGTTTCAGGTTGTATTCGTCATATGTACAGGATCCACATGGTATAAACAGTCCTACGACATGCTTACTTGCACTATGTGTGTGTGTGTGTTATTGTATTAGTACTTTTTGTGCACTGGCAGTGTGAGTGTTGTTGTTGTTGTATTTGTAGCCTACTATTTCTACACAGTGAGATTGTGTGTTGTCTTCTGGTAGGTAGGTAGGTAGGTAGGTAGGTTGGCTGTCTCTACTAATATATTGTTCACCTGCTTGACTCCGCAGCGTGACTCGCCTCGGTCTTTGTGTCTGTGGGTCTTGGTGTCTGGCTGGCGCTATGGAGGCTGGCGCCCCATGGGTCATGGCGCGTTGATATAGGCCTAGATAGAGGGAGTCTCTCTCTCTGTCTGTCTCTCTCTCTCTCTCTCCCCCCAAGTGGGACAAGGGCTGCATATGTGGTTGGACTGGGAGAAGAATCCCAGCAGGTGCATGTGGGTCAGAAGGTTGATTGCGGCCTCTTTTCTTTTCCTTGTTGTATATATGTATGGGGCGGCAGGTAGCTTAGTGGTTAAGAGTGGTTAAGAGCGTTGTGCCAGTAACCGAAAGGTGGCTGGTTCTAATCCCCGAGGCGACTAGGTGAAAAATCTGTCGATGTGCCCTTGAGCAAGGCACTTAACCCTAATTGCTCATGTAAGTCGCTCTGGATAAGAGTGTCTGCTAAATGACTAAAATGTAAATGTATAGGCTATCCCCAAGGTAGTCATTGGGATCCGCTGCTGCTCCAACGACTATCGCAAGGGCCGCCCGCTCGCTCACTGTGTTATACTGTGACTTGGCCTACAGACACATTCATATCCTCACGTGGAAGCAACTGCCTTAGCTGGTAGAGCACGGCGCTTGTAACGCCAAGGTAGTGGGTTCGATCCCCGGGACCACCCATACACAAAAATGTATGCACGCATGACTGTAAGTCGCTTTGGATAAAAGCGTCTGCTAAATGGCATATTATATTATTATATTTATCCTGTTGCCTCATGAGGGTAGTAGGAAGGAAAATACACTATGTGCCTCAAATGTACTACACTTTACATGGACATTTTGAGTCATGTAGCAGACGATCTTATCCAGAGCCACTTACAGTTAAGTGTGTGCCTACATTTTCATACTGGCCCCCCTTGGGAAACGAACCCGCAACCCTGGCGTTGCAAGCGCAGTGCTCTACCAACTGAGCTACAGGGGACTATATATGTATGATGCGACCTGGACCGGAAATGACCCGTTGGCAATAAGGGCTACGTATATATATATATATATATATATGCCTACTCCTATTCTTCCTAGACGGGATTATTCACCCCCTTTTTATTCTTGCCATTATCGTTCTCATTCACATCATTAGGGTATAGTCCAATGATGGAGCGTCCATTCTCCCCGTCCGTGTCCTACCGATTCAGGAAGTCGACTCAAAATGACTATCCGCTCATTAAACGACAAAAGGCATTTCTTTCCATTCAAACCCAACAGACTGCTTTTTTTATTTACACCCTTTGTCAAATGGTGCCATTTTTCATTGCCTTCACCTGGAATGGAGGCCGACAAACATGGGTTACTATTCAGCGTGCAAAGACAACAAAAAAGGCGCGCTAAACCCCTACGCTGGAACGGGCGGGGGAAATGATACAATGTAGCCGTTCTCCGAGCCGGCGCGCGCCGCCCATTAAACAATGATACAATGTAACGCAGCCTACCTGCGCATTCATTCGGTGGCGATGGAAATGCTCTTTTTACTGACAGAGTGGGTGGCTCTTAAAAGAGCCTTTGGGTTAGTAGAGCAGTCCAAATGCGCTGTTTACTTGGAGCTGGTGTACTTGGTTACGGCCTTGGTGCCCTCGGACACGGCGTGTTTGGCAAGTTCACCGGGGAGTAGCAGGCGCACGGCGGTCTGGATCTCCCTAGAGGTGATGGTAGAACGCTTGTTGTAGTGGGCCAGGCGAGAGGACTCTCCGGCGATACGCTCGAAGATGTCGTTCACGAACGAGTTCATGATTCCCATGGCCTTGGAGGAGATGCCGGTGTCGGGGTGGACCTGCTTCAGGACCTTGTACACGTAGATGGCGTAACTCTCCTTCCTGGACTTTCTGCGCTTCTTGCCGCCCTTCCCTGCGGTCTTGGTGACGGCTTTCTTGGAGCCCTTCTTGGGCGCTGACTTTGCTGGCTCGGGCATGATGATGTCTCGTTGCTTCTCAGAAACGAATGAGGGGGTGAAGGGCGCTTACCCGTCTTATGAAGAGGAAGCTAATCAAAGTCGGCGGCCGTGGACACTCCCCTGCTTGCTCGTAGGCGCCCCTGCTATTTGCCCAGTGGAGCTCTAGCGCTCAAAAGAGCCTTCCGCTCAGAGGCTAGCTTCCCGAACAAAGACAATTGAGGGCGCGCGCGCGGGTCCTCACCCCCTCCCTCCTCTCTATAGCCTATGCTCTGTGACCGATGGGGAATTGTGTGTTTCAAAAGGGGGGCCTGAATAGTTGTCCGAATGGCACGATTGTTGTGCCACATAATGCTGGTGATAGAATTGCCCACGTTGGCACCCAGACATAGGGCTCCCATTTTGGACTGTGTGTGTGTGTGTGTGTGTGTGTGTGCGCGCGCGCGAACGCTGTCCCCCTCTTTTCGAGCCACATCTACCGACGGGTGGTGGTTTTATGTTGTCCAAATGCCACTATTGCTTGACCCAAAATAACAACGTCACTACACTTTGCCACTGTCAGATATAGGCCTCCCTCTGTGCGCTAAAACGGGAAGGGACATTAGAATCCGCTATTTAATACTCCCTGTCCACTCGAAGTGGCTCATACTTTCCTATCAAATAGCATACGGAAGAAAAGAAAAAAACACTATATGGAATGGGCCCTTTTGAAGCGGATGTGGGTGGCTCTTAAAAGAGCCTTTGGGTTCGAGTCGGGGTGTTGAGGTTCCGAAGAGAGTGCGTTTAACCGCCGAAACCGTACAGGGTGCGTCCCTGTCGTTTCAGAGCGTAGACCACGTCCATGGCGGTAACGGTCTTCCTCTTGGCGTGCTCGGTGTAGGTGACTGCGTCACGGATCACGTTCTCCAGGAACACCTTTAGGACACCGCGGGTCTCCTCATAGATCAGACCGGAAATACGCTTCACGCCGCCGCGGCGAGCCAGACGTCGGATAGCGGGTTTGGTGATTCCCTGGATGTTATCGCGGAGAACTTTTCGGTGACGCTTGGCGCCTCCTTTTCCAAGTCCCTTGCCGCCTTTGCCTCTTCCAGACATGGTGTGTTCGCTAGTTGAGTTCAAGTGAATGAATGACTTCAGCGCCGGTGCGTGGTGCGCTATTATCTGCGTTTGGTCGACCTGATTGAGGCCATCGGCACAGAAAGCGCGCCTCTGTGATATGTTCGGAGGCGTTGCAAAGGGGAGGGCGCTCGTTCTAGGGGACTAGGGAGGAGCGATTACAAAGGTGACGTGAAAGCAACTACCGTGCGCGGGAAACATACTCCAATACTGATATAGGCTATGTGGAACACAAGGCCAAACGGTGACAACTGGGAGATCAGCTAGTACACTGTGTCCCTGTCCTCATATTGTTGTTGTTGTTGTTGTTGTTGTTGTTGTTGTTGTTGTTGTTGTTGTTGTTGTTGTTGCACCTGATTTTACTCATTGAGGACTTGCTAATTAGGTGACAGGTTGTTCAGTCAGCTGTGGCTCTCCAGGGCTACAAGAAAAATGGGTATTGTTGGGGGTAGGCTACTCTACCGCTGGAGTTGGGAAACACTGACCTAGTAGGATGAGTCTGTTTAGCTATGGAAGGACGTGTCGTATTGACTGTCATTAATAAACATCACTCTTCTTCTTTCTTCTCTAGACACCACTCGGCCTGACAGTAAGGGGGCCAAGAGGACCTGGGGTGCGGATGGGAGGGGTGGTGATCCCTCTGCAAGCTGGAGCGTTTACAAAATAGTTGTCATCATCCTTATGCCTAATGTGTGTTGCAGCCAAACAGCACACACTGTTTGTGTGACTCCCTGACATTACGCAATGATGTAAGCACATTTGGGAATGTCTTCCATATTGTTGCATAAAGACGACCGTGTGCATAAACTGTGAGACCGAGAGTGGCGTACCTTTACCCACACACACACACCCACACACACACACACACACACACACACAATGAAGGGATTGATTTCCTACGCATACAGAGGTGATAGTGATGTGCCAATATTGTATGGTACCTTTCTTAGCAAACCAATAATAAAGCTTCTTATAATGGAATTATTGTTATGATGTTGATCATTTGTATTGCCGCAGGATAGCCTCAGATGTGTCGTCAAAGAAAGGCCACAGAAAGAGGGCCCGTCTCAACTGTTCATTTCAAAAGGGACAAATTGGGGGGGTGCACTGATGCCTTAAGGGCCCAAGAGCACAGACTGCCACTTTATCATTCAGTGCAGTTGAACATCTCACATTTGACTAGCTTTCATAGGACAACTTATTGTTGCCATAATTGTCTCTTACCTGTACTTACTGGCTGCCGGCCCTCGGTGGAGTATATCGAGGAACAGAGGGTGCCTTTTAGGATAAGGACTAACAAGGTTTTGACTAGGTGGGATACAGCTACGACCGGAAGTGACTTTTCCCTAGCAGTTTAGGCTAATTAGGCTAGAGTGCAGATACTTGACATGTACAGTACAACAACAAATCACAGAGGGCCTGTTACCACACCCTATAGGCTTGAACATCATAATATCACAATATATAATAATACTCATACATAATAATCGAAAATCACCTTTGACTACAGTGACATTGGTAGTAAGTAGGCTACAGTATAATGGATAGCTACCCAACTGGGACAGAAAGTGGAAATTGAAGGGGGACACGCAGTGAGCAAAACTCCTAACGACATAAAAACACAGACACTTCAGTGGAACGCACAGGGCTAGACGGGAAGGAAGACGTGGAGAAGGACTATTGAAGAGGAGATGAAGAACACCGGAAGCATCGAGTGAAGAAATGGGCCCGGAACAGGGTTAGGCCGAGATGCACTGTTGACGCCCTATCCTTCATTTAGGACCTCAAAGAAATGAGTCAACTCCTATAGGGACTATTTTCACCGCCACCTGCTGGACCAGAGGTCATGTGGCCAACACTCTGCTTGAGATCATTAAGAGCTATAAGGAGTCCATCAACTACCTGGTCAGTCAAGTCATATAGGGGGGGATTTCATGGCCACCTGCTGGAGCAGAAGTCATGTTTGCCAACACTGGCCTTAAAATCATTAGGAGCTATAAGGAATAAATCAACTCATCATTCAAGTCATATAGGGAGGGATCTTAGCACCACCTGCTGGATCAGAAGTACCCTTCACTGTAGGCACAAGAGAGCCATCATCTCTCAACCGGTGCAATTTCCATAAGTATGTGGTAATAAAACAAACAACGACAGCTCCTCATATAGGCAGTGGTTTCAAAACTCTAAGCGCGTGTTCAAGTAGAGCACACCAAATCATACATGTACTTGTTCATCACACTGAATCAGTGTTTAATCTAGAAATACATGCCTCGCGTTGCAATACGTGTTCTTGTAAAGTCATTGCTTTCCACAATGCAATGCTCACATCACTTTCCGTGTGATATTGTTGGTCATTTGTTCAAATGTATTTGACTATGACTTCATCCGACTGCTCTGAATTCATAATAACCTCACGGTTTGGTGTTAACCTACCGATTTTCAACTGCTACTGCAGTAATTGCCTACTGCAGATTAGGAACGCTGTCATGAAAATGTATGCTTGGGAAGTGTTGCTCCTGAGTGGCGCAGTGGTCTAAGGCACTGCATCGCAGTGCTAACTGTGCCACTAGAGATCCTGGGTCGAATCCAGGCTCTGTCGCAGCCGGCCGCGACCCGGGAGACTCATGGGCGGCGCACAATTGGCCCAGCAGTCGTCCAGGGTAGGGGAGGGAATGGCCGGCAGGGATGTAGCTCAGTTGATGGCGAGCATGGCGTTTGCAATGCCAGCGTTGTGGGGTCGATTCCCACGGGGGGCCAGTATAAAAAAAAAAGTGTATTCACTAAACTGTAAGTCGCTCTGGATAAGAGCGTCTGCTAAATGACTAAAATGTAAATGTAAGTCTAAAATGAGGGTAACTCCCCTTAAGGTAAATGTCTGTGTTCTGAGTGGCAAAAAAATACTGATTTTTTCATAACATTTAGATATGTGCATACTGCCTGTCCTTAGGCAACCGCATTTAGAAGGGAAAGAAGTGGAACAAATGAATACTTTTCTTGCTCTTCAATCAAAACAAAAGCTTCACAAAGTGGTGCGTTTTGCCCCTAAATGACCCCTGAGGATTAG
>NW_028163319.1:85000-92500 GCF_964263955.1 Coregonus lavaretus
ACACCGCCGAGCAGTTTGTTCAGTTCCTCGTCGTTACGGACGGCCAGCTGCAGGTGACGGGGGATGATACGAGTCTTCTTGTTGTCACGGGCAGCGTTGCCGGCCAACTCCAGGATCTCAGCAGTCAGGTACTCGAGCACGGCGGCCAGGTAGACTGGTGCGCCAGCGCCCACACGCTCGGCGTAGTTGCCTTTGCGCAGTAGCCTGTGCACACGGCCCACGGGGAACTGGAGCCCGGCACGGGATGAACGGGTCTTTGCCTTCGCCCTGGCCTTGCCTCCGGTTTTGCCTCTTCCGCTCATATTGGTATCTTGAGAAAGTCACAGAAAGTCTGAATGAGCCGCTCGCCACTTCGAGAGCCGTACTTATACCTCGCCACAAGAGGCAACGATTGGCCACCGGGCCGGTGTGGCCTTATCCAATTGGAGCGAGGGACAGACAGACAGACAGCCCTAAGCCGGTTCCCACCCACAGGCAGCGAGTGAGAGGCTACTTTGTGTCCCTCCGACTTTGTTACTTTGTGTCATTTCGCGTGAGCGCCAAAATGTCCGACATGAAATCCTCACATTATTTCTCTCCAAATGGGAAACAAACAGCTGGTGAGGGTGCACTCTTGAGTTTGAAATCGAAGCCACTATAGTATTGTTATTACATGGCACTTGTAACACATCACAGCAGCCTGCCTCTGAACGGGAATAGCCCAGTGGCTCATATATAAATATGGCTGTTGAGGGTGCACTCGTGAGTTTGAATTCGAAGCCACTATAGTATTGTTATTACATGGCACTTGTAACACATCACAGCAGCCTGCCTCTGAACGGGAATAGCCCAGTGGCTCATATACAAATGGCTGGTGAGGGTGCACTCGTGAGGTCGAATTTCTAAGCCATTTTGGCCCTCTATTATATTCCTCTCCCTTCGCACACACCCAGAGTGGGACGATGTTGTGTGCGTAAAAGTAGCCTAGTGTGCGTAATTTCTTTTTCACGACAGATAGTACATGGAAATCAATGCGCTTTCTATGGAAAGAGGTGGGTGGCTCTTAAAAGAGCCTTTTGTGGTACAACATGTGTCGAGTAGAACACTGTTTGTAATAGGTTTACTTCTTCTTGGGGGCTGCCTTCTTGGCCTTGGCTGCCTTGGGCTTGGCGGCTTTGGGCTTGGCTGCCTTTGTAGCCTTCTTGGGGCTCTTGGCCGCCTTCTTGGCCGCTGCGGCGGGCTTCTTCACCTTCTTGGGGCTCTTGGCGGCCTTTTTGGGTGTAGCGGGCTTCTTGGCCTTCTTGGGGGACTTCTTTGCGGCGACGGCCTTCTTGGCTGCTACCTTCTTGGGCTTCTTCGCCGCGGCGGGCTTCTTGGCGGCCACCTTCTTTACTTTGGGAACTGCGGTTTTCTTGGCGGGCTTCTTTGCCTCGACGGCTTTCTTGTTGAGCTTGAAGGAGCCGGATGCACCGGTGCCCTTGGTCTGGACCAGGGTGCCCTTGGTGACGAGGCTCTTGACTGCGATCTTGACGCGGGAGTTGTTCTTCTCCACGTCGTAGCCGCCTGCCGCCAGCGTCTTCTTGAGCGCGGCCAGGGACACGCCGCTCCTCTCCTTGGAGGCGGTCACAGCCTTGACGATGAGTTCTCCTACGCTGGGTCCCGCTTTCTTGGGCTTGGCTGCTGCCTTCTTCTTGGGTGCCTTGGCCGGCGCTGCGGCTGCGGGTGCTGGTGCGACTTCTGCCATGTCTGTCTGTCTGTCTGTCTGTCGTTTGGTCCGGTACACACACACACACACACGGTCTGCGAGGAGTAGTTTGCTGTAGACGCTGCTCTGCGCTATTGAAGCTCCACACCGAGCAGGGGGCTGGCCTTAAACGCGACATGAGAACCATGTAGACTCAAGGCAACCAGCTCGGCTTCTCTGGGCTGGCCAAATGCTCTTTCACTTGTGTTTTCTGTTCGCCTATATCGGCCCGAAAGTCACCGACGGAGCCGTGTTTTTGGTCCAAAAGCGAACGGCCCAGCGAGCAGACTTGTCTCCGTTCAGAATAAAGTAATGTGGGCCGCGGAAGGGCCGTGCATTTTGTTGCGGCTCGCTCAAAACCTCACCGTTCGACTGTCGGGTGGAGCGGTGCGCACTGGTTTTCCTGTGCTATTTGTCTCCTAAATGGCCTAAAAGTGCATCCGATTGCGAGCAGCACTTGTTGTGTAGTGAGCCGAGATGTCTGGCAAGGGAATCAAATGGTTTGGGGTCCCCTGATGTGGTCAGGGGTGTTTTAAAGAAGCGCTCTTTTGGGGACCTTAAAACACATGCACCTGTGAGGCCTGGCTGAGACTAGTGTTGTACCTCAAGTTTCAGGTTGTATTCGTCATATGTACAGGATCCACATGGTATAAACAGTCCTACGACATGCTTACTTGCACTATGTGTGTGTGTGTGTTATTGTATTAGTACTTTTTGTGCACTGGCAGTGTGAGTGTTGTTGTTGTTGTATTTGTAGCCTACTATTTCTACACAGTGAGATTGTGTGTTGTCTTCTGGTAGGTAGGTAGGTAGGTAGGTAGGTTGGCTGTCTCTACTAATATATTGTTCACCTGCTTGACTCCGCAGCGTGACTCGCCTCGGTCTTTGTGTCTGTGGGTCTTGGTGTCTGGCTGGCGCTATGGAGGCTGGCGCCCCATGGGTCATGGCGCGTTGATATAGGCCTAGATAGAGGGAGTCTCTCTCTCTGTCTGTCTCTCTCTCTCTCTCTCCCCCCAAGTGGGACAAGGGCTGCATATGTGGTTGGACTGGGAGAAGAATCCCAGCAGGTGCATGTGGGTCAGAAGGTTGATTGCGGCCTCTTTTCTTTTCCTTGTTGTATATATGTATGGGGCGGCAGGTAGCTTAGTGGTTAAGAGTGGTTAAGAGCGTTGTGCCAGTAACCGAAAGGTGGCTGGTTCTAATCCCCGAGGCGACTAGGTGAAAAATCTGTCGATGTGCCCTTGAGCAAGGCACTTAACCCTAATTGCTCATGTAAGTCGCTCTGGATAAGAGTGTCTGCTAAATGACTAAAATGTAAATGTATAGGCTATCCCCAAGGTAGTCATTGGGATCCGCTGCTGCTCCAACGACTATCGCAAGGGCCGCCCGCTCGCTCACTGTGTTATACTGTGACTTGGCCTACAGACACATTCATATCCTCACGTGGAAGCAACTGCCTTAGCTGGTAGAGCACGGCGCTTGTAACGCCAAGGTAGTGGGTTCGATCCCCGGGACCACCCATACACAAAAATGTATGCACGCATGACTGTAAGTCGCTTTGGATAAAAGCGTCTGCTAAATGGCATATTATATTATTATATTTATCCTGTTGCCTCATGAGGGTAGTAGGAAGGAAAATACACTATGTGCCTCAAATGTACTACACTTTACATGGACATTTTGAGTCATGTAGCAGACGATCTTATCCAGAGCCACTTACAGTTAAGTGTGTGCCTACATTTTCATACTGGCCCCCCTTGGGAAACGAACCCGCAACCCTGGCGTTGCAAGCGCAGTGCTCTACCAACTGAGCTACAGGGGACTATATATGTATGATGCGACCTGGACCGGAAATGACCCGTTGGCAATAAGGGCTACGTATATATATATATATATATATATATGCCTACTCCTATTCTTCCTAGACGGGATTATTCACCCCCTTTTTATTCTTGCCATTATCGTTCTCATTCACATCATTAGGGTATAGTCCAATGATGGAGCGTCCATTCTCCCCGTCCGTGTCCTACCGATTCAGGAAGTCGACTCAAAATGACTATCCGCTCATTAAACGACAAAAGGCATTTCTTTCCATTCAAACCCAACAGACTGCTTTTTTTATTTACACCCTTTGTCAAATGGTGCCATTTTTCATTGCCTTCACCTGGAATGGAGGCCGACAAACATGGGTTACTATTCAGCGTGCAAAGACAACAAAAAAGGCGCGCTAAACCCCTACGCTGGAACGGGCGGGGGAAATGATACAATGTAGCCGTTCTCCGAGCCGGCGCGCGCCGCCCATTAAACAATGATACAATGTAACGCAGCCTACCTGCGCATTCATTCGGTGGCGATGGAAATGCTCTTTTTACTGACAGAGTGGGTGGCTCTTAAAAGAGCCTTTGGGTTAGTAGAGCAGTCCAAATGCGCTGTTTACTTGGAGCTGGTGTACTTGGTTACGGCCTTGGTGCCCTCGGACACGGCGTGTTTGGCAAGTTCACCGGGGAGTAGCAGGCGCACGGCGGTCTGGATCTCCCTAGAGGTGATGGTAGAACGCTTGTTGTAGTGGGCCAGGCGAGAGGACTCTCCGGCGATACGCTCGAAGATGTCGTTCACGAACGAGTTCATGATTCCCATGGCCTTGGAGGAGATGCCGGTGTCGGGGTGGACCTGCTTCAGGACCTTGTACACGTAGATGGCGTAACTCTCCTTCCTGGACTTTCTGCGCTTCTTGCCGCCCTTCCCTGCGGTCTTGGTGACGGCTTTCTTGGAGCCCTTCTTGGGCGCTGACTTTGCTGGCTCGGGCATGATGATGTCTCGTTGCTTCTCAGAAACGAATGAGGGGGTGAAGGGCGCTTACCCGTCTTATGAAGAGGAAGCTAATCAAAGTCGGCGGCCGTGGACACTCCCCTGCTTGCTCGTAGGCGCCCCTGCTATTTGCCCAGTGGAGCTCTAGCGCTCAAAAGAGCCTTCCGCTCAGAGGCTAGCTTCCCGAACAAAGACAATTGAGGGCGCGCGCGCGGGTCCTCACCCCCTCCCTCCTCTCTATAGCCTATGCTCTGTGACCGATGGGGAATTGTGTGTTTCAAAAGGGGGGCCTGAATAGTTGTCCGAATGGCACGATTGTTGTGCCACATAATGCTGGTGATAGAATTGCCCACGTTGGCACCGTCAGACATAGGGCTCCCATTTTGGACTGTGTGTGTGTGTGTGTGTGTGTGTGTGTGCGCGCGCGCGAACGCTGTCCCCCTCTTTTCGAGCCACATCTACCGACGGGTGGTGGTTTTATGTTGTCCAAATGCCACTATTGCTTGACCCAAAATAACAACGTCACTACACTTTGCCACTGTCAGATATAGGCCTCCCTCTGTGCGCTAAAACGGGAAGGGACATTAGAATCCGCTATTTAATACTCCCTGTCCACTCGAAGTGGCTCATACTTTCCTATCAAATAGCATACGGAAGAAAAGAAAAAAACACTATATGGAATGGGCCCTTTTGAAGCGGATGTGGGTGGCTCTTAAAAGAGCCTTTGGGTTCGAGTCGGGGTGTTGAGGTTCCGAAGAGAGTGCGTTTAACCGCCGAAACCGTACAGGGTGCGTCCCTGTCGTTTCAGAGCGTAGACCACGTCCATGGCGGTAACGGTCTTCCTCTTGGCGTGCTCGGTGTAGGTGACTGCGTCACGGATCACGTTCTCCAGGAACACCTTTAGGACACCGCGGGTCTCCTCATAGATCAGACCGGAAATACGCTTCACGCCGCCGCGGCGAGCCAGACGTCGGATAGCGGGTTTGGTGATTCCCTGGATGTTATCGCGGAGAACTTTTCGGTGACGCTTGGCGCCTCCTTTTCCAAGTCCCTTGCCGCCTTTGCCTCTTCCAGACATGGTGTGTTCGCTAGTTGAGTTCAAGTGAATGAATGACTTCAGCGCCGGTGCGTGGTGCGCTATTATCTGCGTTTGGTCGACCTGATTGAGGCCATCGGCACAGAAAGCGCGCCTCTGTGATATGTTCGGAGGCGTTGCAAAGGGGAGGGCGCTCGTTCTAGGGGACTAGGGAGGAGCGATTACAAAGGTGACGTGAAAGCAACTACCGTGCGCGGGAAACATACTCCAATACTGATATAGGCTATGTGGAACACAAGGCCAAACGGTGACAACTGGGAGATCAGCTAGTACACTGTGTCCCTGTCCTCATATTGTTGTTGTTGTTGTTGTTGTTGTTGTTGTTGTTGTTGTTGTTGTTGTTGTTGTTGTTGTTGCACCTGATTTTACTCATTGAGGACTTGCTAATTAGGTGACAGGTTGTTCAGTCAGCTGTGGCTCTCCAGGGCTACAAGAAAAATGGGTATTGTTGGGGGTAGGCTACTCTACCGCTGGAGTTGGGAAACACTGACCTAGTAGGATGAGTCTGTTTAGCTATGGAAGGACGTGTCGTATTGACTGTCATTAATAAACATCACTCTTCTTCTTTCTTCTCTAGACACCACTCGGCCTGACAGTAAGGGGGCCAAGAGGACCTGGGGTGCGGATGGGAGGGGTGGTGATCCCTCTGCAAGCTGGAGCGTTTACAAAATAGTTGTCATCATCCTTATGCCTAATGTGTGTTGCAGCCAAACAGCACACACTGTTTGTGTGACTCCCTGACATTACGCAATGATGTAAGCACATTTGGGAATGTCTTCCATATTGTTGCATAAAGACGACCGTGTGCATAAACTGTGAGACCGAGAGTGGCGTACCTTTACCCACACACACACACCCACACACACACACACACACACACACACAATGAAGGGATTGATTTCCTACGCATACAGAGGTGATAGTGATGTGCCAATATTGTATGGTACCTTTCTTAGCAAACCAATAATAAAGCTTCTTATAATGGAATTATTGTTATGATGTTGATCATTTGTATTGCCGCAGGATAGCCTCAGATGTGTCGTCAAAGAAAGGCCACAGAAAGAGGGCCCGTCTCAACTGTTCATTTCAAAAGGGACAAATTGGGGGGGTGCACTGATGCCTTAAGGGCCCAAGAGCACAGACTGCCACTTTATCATTCAGTGCAGTTGAACATCTCACATTTGACTAGCTTTCATAGGACAACTTATTGTTGCCATAATTGTCTCTTACCTGTACTTACTGGCTGCCGGCCCTCGGTGGAGTATATCGAGGAACAGAGGGTGCCTTTTAGGATAAGGACTAACAAGGTTTTGACTAGGTGGGATACAGCTACGACCGGAAGTGACTTTTCCCTAGCAGTTTAGGCTAATTAGGCTAGAGTGCAGATACTTGACATGTACAGTACAACAACAAATCACAGAGGGCCTGTTACCACACCCTATAGGCTTGAACATCATAATATCACAATATATAATAATACTCATACATAATAATCGAAAATCACCTTTGACTACAGTGACATTGGTAGTAAGTAGGCTACAGTATAATGGATAGCTACCCAACTGGGACAGAAAGTGGAAATTGAAGGGGGACACGCAGTGAGCAAAACTCCTAACGACATAAAAACACAGACACTTCAGTGGAACGCACAGGGCTAGACGGGAAGGAAGACGTGGAGAAGGACTATTGAAGAGGAGATGAAGAACACCGGAAGCATCGAGTGAAGAAATGGGCCCGGAACAGGGTTAGGCCGAGATGCACTGTTGACGCCCTATCCTTCATTTAGGACCTCAAAGAAATGAGTCAACTCCTATAGGGACTATTTTCACCGCCACCTGCTGGACCAGAGGTCATGTGGCCAACACTCTGCTTG
>NW_028163319.1:97500-105151 GCF_964263955.1 Coregonus lavaretus
ATACACACACACACACACACACATTGAAGCTAGACTTCAGGCAACGAAAAGGTACAATACGTAGCTTTTAGACGTGTTAGTGAACAACATACATGGTGGGTAATGTAGAGGTGCGTGTATACATGGAACAATTGTGCCTTTTTGATGGAAATATGGAGGTGGCTCTTAAAAGAGCCTTTGGGGGATTTTGGAGTTCAGGTCATCCTCATTTATGCGCGCTCTCCGCGAATACGGCGGGCCAGCTGGATGTCCTTGGGCATGATGGTCACCCGCTTGGCGTGGATGGCGCACAGGTTGGTGTCCTCGAACAGGCCGACCAGGTAAGCCTCGCTAGCCTCCTGCAGGGCCATCACAGCGGAACTCTGGAAGCGCAGGTCGGTCTTGAAGTCCTGGGCGATTTCTCGCACCAGGCGCTGGAAGGGCAGCTTGCGGATGAGCAGCTCAGTGGACTTCTGGTAACGACGGATCTCTCTCAGAGCCACGGTGCCGGGCCTGTAACGGTGAGGCTTCTTCACACCGCCGGTGGCCGGGGCACTCTTGCGAGCAGCCTTAGTGGCGAGCTGCTTCCTGGGGGCTTTGCCACCGGTGGATTTGCGAGCGGTTTGCTTGGTTCTGGCCATGGCGCTTCTCTGACAGTCGGGAGTATAGCCTCGAAATGCCTATGTGAAGTTTATAAAGCCGGCAGTGGCGCCTGCTGATTGGACACCATCTCCCCACCACCCCGATTGGCCCGTTGCGCAGGCCTCCTCCGTTGGCCATTGGACGGGAGGCCCGGCCTCTCCAAAATTCAAACTCCCGGTGCGCGCGCGCAATAGGACGCCGCCGGCCCTTTACGCATAATAATAGTCGCCAAAGTCAAGAGTGACATCTTTATAGGCACGTTGTAATCTAATGCTAGCCTGCTATGGCAAACGAGGCCTAGTAGGTGTTGTTGTTCATGGAAGGCTTCATGTGGGCACAGAATGTCGAAATAGTTGTGTATACACCCACTCAATGTGTAGCGGTCATAGAAAGGTACTTTGCGCTTTTGGAGAGCTAGGTGGTTGGCTCTTAAAAGAGCCTTTGGGGGTTGAGTAGTCAAGTTGAAGTCGCAGTAGCGAATTTACTTGGCTTTGACTGCCTTCTCGGTCTTCTTGGGGAGTAGCACTGCCTGGATGTTGGGCAACACACCACCCTGAGCGATGGTCACACCGCCGAGCAGTTTGTTCAGTTCCTCGTCGTTACGGACGGCCAGCTGCAGGTGACGGGGGATGATACGAGTCTTCTTGTTGTCACGGGCAGCGTTGCCGGCCAACTCCAGGATCTCAGCAGTCAGGTACTCGAGCACGGCGGCCAGGTAGACTGGTGCGCCAGCGCCCACACGCTCGGCGTAGTTGCCTTTGCGCAGTAGCCTGTGCACACGGCCCACGGGGAACTGGAGCCCGGCACGGGATGAACGGGTCTTTGCCTTCGCCCTGGCCTTGCCTCCGGTTTTGCCTCTTCCGCTCATATTGGTATCTTGAGAAAGTCACAGAAAGTCTGAATGAGCCGCTCGCCACTTCGAGAGCCGTACTTATACCTCGCCACAAGAGGCAACGATTGGCCACCGGGCCGGTGTGGCCTTATCCAATTGGAGCGAGGGACAGACAGACAGACAGCCCTAAGCCGGTTCCCACCCACAGGCAGCGAGTGAGAGGCTACTTTGTGTCCCTCCGACTTTGTTACTTTGTGTCATTTCGCGTGAGCGCCAAAATGTCCGACATGAAATCGATTAGTTACCGGAGTGTAACTCCAGTTCTATGAGTGGAGCGGAGCCCCATAGGGGAGCTATGCTCCTAGTGGTTTACCCTCTGCCCTAAGGCAGATGCAGCCTGAAGCAAAATTATGCACACACCTACAGCCAATAGGAGTACAGGTGTCCCTATATAAGGAACCCCGTTCCCTCAATCTGCCTCCCGAGATATTATCGATTAGTTACCGGAGTGTAACTCCAGTTCTATGAGTGGAGCGGAGCCCCATAGGGGAGCTATGCTCCTAGTGGTTTACCCTCTGCCCTAAGGCAGATGCAGCCTGAAGCAAAATTATGCACACACCTACAGCCAATAGGAGTACAGGTGTCCCTATATAAGGAACCCCGTTCCCTCAATCTGCCTCCCGAGATATTATCTTCAGCGAGACTAGAGAGGGTCGGTAGGGCCTTAAGTCCTATGGGGCTCCGCTCCACTCATAGAACTGGAGTTACACTCCGGTAACTAATCGTTCTATATCGTGGAGCTCCGCCCCATAGGGGAGCTATGCTCCTAGTGGTTTAAGGCGGAGCGAAACGCTCCAAAATGTACTCCCTGCCGAGCCTAACACTTCCCATTAAAAAATGAAAAGGTCAAGCCCAGCAATGGCTGCAACCAATTCCCGCAGTACTGCGACTAAAAACCCATCAGGGCGTCACAATATACCGCGTCATCGGTTATAGACCCGCCCCATCTAGCTCAATGACAATGTCAATGGCTATTGGGCAGATCAATAGAATAGACGCCGTGCTAATCTGACTAGCAGATAGCCGTGCCTCAATATTCTATGGAACAAAATATACCAGTCATACTAAACTGAACCTCAGATAGATGACCTCACATTCTATCCACTCAATACATGTTTCTATATGCTGACACTGTCAGCCAGGAGACATGCCACAGAATATGCTCTTCATCCGAAGCGGACCTGATAGAGACCAGTCTATCATCCTGCTTCTCCCTCCTCTACCTCAAGATTCCCCTTCAGCTGTGCTGAGTGCAATCGAGATTGGAGTTTAAAAGGCTTATTCTTGACATAAGTCTTCCTAACCAGAGCGGACCTGATTGGAACCTGTCCAAGGTCCTGCTCTGTCCTCCTTTTCTAGCTCAAGAACGCCTTTCAGCTCTGCTGAAATTCGATCGAACAAAAGAGTTAGAAAACATGTCCATAATATGTTACTTCTAATAAAAGCGGACTTATGAACTTATTCACAATCCTGCTTTCTTTCTCTATTCTGCTCATGATCTCCCTTCAGCCACGCTGAGTACAGACCGAGCCAAAGAGTTAGAAGACATATCCAACAGATAGAAAACGGATAAAAGGAGACGGTGTCGACCATGACGCTGCTCTACAAATATCCTCTACCTCTGTTCCTCTGAAAAGAGCAGTAGAAGCTGCTACTCCACGAGTGGAGTGCGCTCTAATACCCTGAGGCGGTTGTTGCCCCGCCGCCTCGTACGCCGTCTCAATGCCTTCACAAAGCCAATGAGACAAACGCTGTTTTGAAAGTGGTCTACCCAATGCAGCCGCACCGTGACACACAAACAGCTGAGGCGATGACCTAACCGCCGCTGTGCGCCTAACGTAACACGCCAAAGCGCGTACTGGGCACAGACAGTGAAGCTTTTCCTCACTCCTCTCCCCATGGGGAGGGGGATGAAAAGCCCACAATTCCACGATCTGCGATCTATATGCACTGTTAATAACCTTCGGCACAAATGCCGGGTTAGGACGTAACACCGCTCTGCTCAAATCGCCATTAATGGCAAGGCAGTCGGGTCTCGTCGACAGTGCACACAAATCGCTGACTCGTTTAGCAGTAGTCAAGGTGAGCAACAGCGCCGTCTTGATAGACAGCATCTTGAGGGGTATTTGATTCAATGGCTCGAACGGCGACTTACATAGCGCTTCGAGAACCAATGCCAAATCCCACTTGGGCAGCGTAGCTCTAGGTCTTGGCCTAAGCCGTTGCGTTCCCAATAGGAAACGTTTCACTAAAGGGTGACTGAAAACACTTTTTCCGTTAAAACCTTCATGACCAGCTGAAATTGCCGCTGCAAACACTCGAATAGTGGAGGGCGATTTCTGCTTATCAAACATAGACTGTAGGAATGAGAGCACACTCTCTACCTGACAGCTCATGGGGTCCACGTCCTGTGTATCACACCATCGTGAGAAAACGTTCCATCTGCTGGTATACACCCTAGAAGTGGAACCGGCTCTTGCGCCCTGTATTGTTCTGATCACTGCATCAGACAACCCACGGCGCTTTAACCTGTCCCATTCAGGAACCAAGCCTTCAGTGGTTGGCCGATTATGGGCCATTGCCCTATCGAGCCTCCCGCCTGAGTCAACGCGTCTCGTTGATGTGGAATTGGCCAGGGTGGCGCAATCAACATCTGACTCATCTCTGCAAACCACGGAGCCCCCGGGCGATCGGGCGCTATCAGTATCACTGACAGCTCCTCTGACCTCACCCTGGCTAGCAGTGGGAGAATGCAAGACAGCGGAGGGAATGCATACAGGAGAACTTTCGGCCACAGGTAGTGCGCGAATGCGTCTCTTCCCAATGGCGGTTCGTCCTGGTTTCTCAGAGAGAACCATAGGGGACACTGCGCGTTCACACGTGACGCGGACAGGTCCACCTCGGCTCTCCCGAATTGTTCCCAAATCTGTAGAACAATGTCCGGGTGCAGACACCACTCGTCGTCTCGAGGACCCCCTCTTGACATGAGGTCTGCCCCTACGTTCAAGTAGCCCGGAATGTGTGCTGCTCTCAACGAGCGAAGGTGCTTGTGAGCCCACAGCCACAATTCCACTGCCGCCCGATGAAGGGCAGGAGACCTGACCCCTCCCTGGCGGTTTATGTGAGCTACTGTGGTTCGGTTGTCTGACCAGACCAACACATCGCGACCCCGAAGGGTAGACGCGAAGTGGGTCAAGACCAGTCGCACCGTTTCCAACTCTAGGAGGTTGATGTGACGACCTGATTGAGGCCATGCACCTCCTATCGCTTGAGACTGACATGTCCCTCCCCATCCAGTCAGAGAGGCATCTGTAAACACTGGAATGTAGGATGACACCTTGCCCATCGGGACTCCGTGCGTGAGAACGCACGGGTTCCGCCAATAGTCCAGGTCTGCTCTTAGCGAGAGAGGAACCACCACCAACCGATGACGTTGACGCACTGGGTCTAGTCTTAGTTGGGCGAACCACCGCTGTGCTTTGCGCATGTGCAGAAGCCCTAGCGGGACCACAGAGTGGGCTGCCGACATGAGACCCAAAAGTGACATGATCGATAGCGCCGTTACTGTGTGATTCGGACGACACTTCCTCAGGGCTAGTAACAATGCTGCCCTTCGAGGGTCCGAAATTCGCGCCCTCATCATTACAGTGTCTAGCTGTAGTCCCAGGTAGACAATCTGATGACTGGGCCAGGGTGCGCTCTTTTTCCAATTCACAGCAAACCCCAGACGCGTGAGATGAATCACTGTCTGTGTCGTGTGTGTGAACGCCAGCTCTGCTGACGGGGCGAGAATCAGCAGGTCGTCTAGGTAGGCTAATAGCCTTATCCCTTGACGACGCAGCGGTTCCAATGCCGCCTCCACACATTTGGAAAACGTTCGAGGTGCCAGGGCGTACCCAAACGGCATCCTCGTGAACTCTTACGCCACCCCTTGAAAGGCGAACCGCAGAAACTTTCTGTGGCGCGATTGTATCGGCACATGAAAGTACGCGTCCTTTAGGTCTATGCTTGTACAAAAATCTCCCTTCTGAACACATTCCAGTAGGCGTTTTGTCGTCAGCATTCGGAAGGGCCGTTTGGTTATGCTCTCGTTGAGAATGCGTAAATCCAAAATCGGCCTCACTCCCCCCGTCTTTTTTGGCACTAGGAAATAGGGCGAGTAAAGCCCCTTGTTCCTTTGCTCTCGGGGAACTACTGTGACCGCCTCCTTCGCCAAAAGTTCCGTAATCTCTGATCTCAGAGCGGCTACTTTGTCTGGCGTTTTCATCACCGTTTCCACCACTCCCTTGAACGGGGGTGGGGTCCGATGGAATTGGAGGGCATAACCCTTCTCTAACGTCTGTTCTAGCCAGCGTGAGAGGGTACAGCTTCGACGCCACTGCCAGCAATGCAGAGACAGCGGGTGCGCACGAAGCTGTGGTGCGTCCAGTAGGAAGGACCTGTATTCCTCTATGGCCCTCGCCGCCGCTATTCCCCAGCACTGGGTTGGTGGAATAGCCCAAGTCGGGCCCCCCTTGAAAGGGAGAGGATACGTCAGCTCGTTCTGGGTGAGTCGGGGGCTTTGATACGTTGGTTACGACCGTAACTCCAGTAATCTTGCCCTCCAGGAACGCAGCACGGGTCTGAACTGCGCTGTCTGAGGTACTGGCCTGAGACAGAGCGCTCTGCCCGGAAAGCGATTGCGTCATCATGTCATTGTCTGACTGAGACTGCCGCTTAACATGAGACTCATCCTTTACAGAATTCAATAGAATCTGAAAGGTGTGATCTCTGACTGACACCACACGGTGGTGCCACAATGCCTCTTTACTGGTCTTAGGCGACTGTTCAACGACACACTCAATATGTGGTGAGCTGCGCTCATAGCCATGGGCATTGACACGTTCAGAATAATTCGGAGGCGTCCATACCTTGGTTATACCTGTAACCCTGGTATTCCCGCTCTCCGTGAACGTCGCACGGGTCTGATCTGCGCTGACTGAGGCATTAGCCTGCAGCAAGGCGTCATTCCCGGCTAGCGGCTGCGTCTTCATGTCACATTGGGACAGAGACAGCTGCCTGCTGAATGTGAGGTATCCTGAGATAAGCCAAGACGGTGTCTTGGTATCTTTCCTCCCTTCACCTCCTGTGTGCGTTCAGCTCTGCACCTCTGGTGGGCTGAACTACGCTCAGTGTGGTGAGTATTAGCGCGTTCAGAAAGAAGTGGGGGCGCCGATACACTGGGAAACTTCGTCACCGTGGTAATCGGGCCCTCCGTGAACGCAGCATGGGTCTGAATCGCACTAACCGAGACCTTAGTCTGCGATAGTGCGCCATCCCCAACTAGCGGCTGCGTCATCATGTCTCCTGACTGAGACTGCAGCCTGCTATGAGAGGCACTCACTACAGTACTCCTTGGAGTCTGTAATGTGAGTTCTCTTTGAGATAAACCAAGACGGCGTCTAGGTATTATTCCTCCTTTCACCTCCTGTGTGCGTTCAGCTCTGCACCCCTGGTGGGCTGAACTACACTCAGTGTGGTGAGCCTGGGCGCGTTCAGGAAAAGGTGGGGGCGCCGATACACTGGGCACCTTCGTGACCGTGGTAATCGGGCCCTTCTTGAACGCAGCATGGGTCTGGGTCGTACTAACAGAGACCTTAGTCTGTGATAGTGCGCCACCCCCAATGTGGTTATTATCAGCGCGTTCTGAGAGAAACGGGGGCGCCGATACGTGGTTACGCCCGTAACCGTAGTAATCAGGCCCTCCGTGAACGCAGCACGGGTCTGAACTGCACTGACTGAGGCGTTAGCCTGAGACAGAGCGCCGTCCCGGATAGCGGTCGCGTCATCATGCCATTATCTGGCTGAGACTGCAGCCTGCTATGTGAGACACTCACTACGGCACTCCTAGGAGTCTGTAAAGTGAGGTCCTATAAGGTACACTTAATACCTTTTATATACCTGCCTTATGTGTGCATTCAGCAACGCACCATGGTGGGCTGAGCTGCACTCATAGTGGTAAGAGAGAGAGCGAGAGTGAGGAAGGTCGAACGCTCTCGGATGTATTATGGAAAAGGGGGCTCTTTCTTGACAGTGTCAAGTAGAGCCAACTCTTTATTACACACATCAACAAAAAACATTCTCCTCCATACACTCAAC
>NW_028163318.1:0-2500 GCF_964263955.1 Coregonus lavaretus
CATCCTACAAGGGTAGAAACTCAGATAACTTTTGAACGGATTGTGATGGAGACATGAGGTTTGGACCATTGGATTTCTTAGAGGAGAGGAGTATTTTACCCATTGGTCAAAATATGTGTTTTTGATTGGACACCCTAGTAATTATAACTGATGTATTCCTTATGTGTCACTAGTGCACCGTGTGGACTTTACAGGGCATTCGGAAAGTATTCAGACCCCTTCACTTTTTCCACACTTTGTTACGTTACAGCCTTATGCTAAAATTCATGTTTTTTGTTTTTTTCTCATCAATCTACACACAATATCACATATTGACAAAGCGAAAACAGGATTGTAGAAATTGTTGCTAATTTATTACAAATAAAAAACAGAAATACCTTATTTACATAAGTATTCAGACCCTTTGCTATGAGACTCGAAATTGAGCTCAGGTGCATCCTGTTTCCATTGATCATCCTTGAGATGTTTCTACAACTTGATTGGAGTCCACCTGTGGTAAATTCAATTGATTGGGCATGATTTTGAACGGCACACACCTGTCTATATAAGGTCCCACAGTTGACAGTGCATGTCAGAGCAAAAACCAAGCCATGAGGTCGAAGGAATTGTCCGTAGAGCTCCGAGACAGGATTGTGTCGAGGCACAGATCTGGGGAAGGGTACCAAAACATTTCTGCAGCATTGAAGGTCCCCAAGAACACAGTGGCCACAATCAGTCTTAAATGGAAGAAGTTTGGAGCTGGCCGCCTGGCCAAACTGAGCAATCGGGGGACAAGGGCCTTGGTCAGGGAGGTGACCAAGAACCCGATGGTCACTCTGACAGTGCTCCAGAGTTCCTATGTGGTGATGGAAGAATCTTCCAGAAGGACAACCATCTCTGCAGCACTCCACCAATCAGGCCTTTATGGTAGAGTGGCCAGACGGAAGCCACTCCTCAGTTAAAGGCACATGACAGCCCGCTTGGAGTTTGCCAAAAGGCACCTAAAGGACTCTCAGACCATGAGAAACAAGATGCTCTGGTCTGATGAAACCAAGATTGAACTTGGCCTGAATGCCAACCGTCACGTCTGGAGGAAACCAGGCACCGCACATCACCTGGCCAATATCATCCCTACGGTGACGCATGGTGGTGGCAGAATCATGCTGTGGGGATGATTTTCAGCAGCAGGGACTGGGAGACTAGTCAGTATTGAGGGAAAGATGAACGGAGCAAAGTACAGAGAGATCCTTGATGAAAACCTGCTCCAGTGCGCTCAAGACCTCAGACTGGGGCAAAGGTTCACCTTCCAACAGGACAACGTCCCTAAGCACACAGCCAAGACAACGCAGGAGTGGCTTCGGAACAAGTCTCTGAATGTCCTTGAGTGGCCCAGCCAGAGCCCGGACTTGAACCCGATCGAACATCTCTGGAGAGACCTGAAAATAGCTGTGCAGCGACGCTCCCCATCCAACCTGACAGAGCTTGAGAGGATCTGCAGAGAAGAATGGGAGAAACTCCCCAAATACAGGTACTGCCGAGAAGACTAGAGGCTGTAATCACTGCCAAAGGTGCTTCAACAAAGTACTGAGTAAAGGGTCTGAATACTTATGTAAATGTGCTATTTATTTTTAATTTTTTTAATTTTTTAAAATTTCTAAAAACCTATTTTTGCTTTGTCTTTATGGGGTATTGTGTGTAGATTCATGAGTAAAAAAACGATTTAATCATTTTTAGAATAAGGCTGTAACGTAACAAAATGTGGAAAAGTTCAAGGGGTCTGAATGCTTTCCAAATTTACTGTATATGGTTCTGGATTATTAATTCCACTAAATATACAAATCAATTAATAAAATGTATTTTATTTTATAAAGCCCTTTTTACATCAGCAGTTGTCACAGTGCTTTACAGATACCCGGCCTAAAATCCCAAAGAGAAAGCAATTCAGAGGCAGAAGCACAAACTGCTTTTCGATTAAACTACTCTAAATAAATAAGTTGAAAATCATCCCTGCCATTCATTCTATAATCTCCAGCACCACATTCATCACCTTGATGAGAGGATAGATGAGGAGTAGAGCAGTAGACTCTGTGGTAGAGTCCAGCTAGTGCCAAAACCAAGAGTGAAAGATAGGCAGCGGTCTCGCCCCTGTCTGAAAAAGTATTCACATTCAAAGTCAAACCCGTTAATGTCATGCAAACCCCTTGTGTCACACAGGGCTTCCTTGAAAAATAGACCTTGCTTAAAAAATAGATCCTTTAAGAGTTATGGCTCTGATTATGGACTCACTGCAGGATGGAGTCCAGAAGAAACACACACACACACACACACAAACTAACACACACACAAACACACACACACACACACACAGGACGGAGTCCAGAGGAAATCCTGATGATGAGGTCATAGAGATGAAATCATGACTGTGTCCCAAATCACACCCTATTCCCTTTGGGCCCTGGTGAAAAGTAGTGCACTATATGGGGAATAGGGGCGCCATTCAGGATGCGAATCCATGGCATTA
>NW_028163318.1:7500-10000 GCF_964263955.1 Coregonus lavaretus
ACTCTGTTCCACGGTTGAAACTAAGCACAAAGGAAGACAGATTTGTAAAGTTGAATAGATTTACTAACAGCTGCAGTGAAAAGCAGGAGGGTGACTATGATCTAAGGACAGTGTGGCGTTCTGCCCCGTAAGGGTTTAGGTTAGGACTTGGGCAGGGTAAGCCCATTCTAGATCTGAGCAGAAAGGCAACGTCTACCTGCAAGTTTTCCTCAGACTACAAAGAAGTGCGTGTGTCTTCCTGCGAGACCTGAGCCAGACCTGGGAGGACAGCAACAGAGAGATAGACAAGTCAACAGTCTGGAAAACCAAGGAGCTCATATGCCTCACATTTCTGGAACACCGCTAGATACAATGACAGTCTCTCTGGACGACAGCTCTACTAGGGTGTACATTAGGAGAATAGTGTCTTACCAGACCTGTGCCAGACCTTGGAGGCCTCACCTCTCCCGGAAGGTAAACGTGTTGATGGTGGCAGACAGTGAGAAAAGGATTGTGGGAAATGTGTCAAATTAGTCATCTGGGCATCTCGGCCTCATATCTTGACCTCTCACCCCTCCTTCCCTATTCTCTCCCTATATCTCCATCCTCTTCTCTCCTCTCCTCTCCTCCTCTCCTCTCCTCTCTCACCCCTCCTTCCCTATTCTCTCCCTATATCTCCCTCCTCCCGCTCTCCTCCTCTCCTCCCTCTCTCCTCCTGTCCTCTCTAACCCCTCGTTCCCTATTCTCTCCCAATATCTCCATCCTCTCCTCTCCTCCTCTTCTCTCTCACCCCTTCCCTATTTTTTCCCCACCCCTCTCTCTCTCCTCTCCTCTCCTCTGCCCATCTCTCCCTCTCTCCCTCCCTCTCTCCCTCCTCTCCTCTGCCCATCTCTCCCTCTCTCTCTCTCCCTCTTCTCCTCTCCTCTGCCCATCTCTCCCTCTCTCCTTCTCAATCCTATCCTCTCCTCTCGTTTGCCCATCTCTCCCTCTCTCCTTCTTCCTCTCCTCTCTTCGTGTCCCTCTTCCTCCCTCTCAGGAAAGACAGTTCCGCCTTAGTTGGGACCATGTGTGAAACATTATGGTATGGAACAGGATGCATAAAACTGAGACAAGAGGAGGAGAGGAGGAAGATGAGGAAGAGGAGGAAGAGGAGGAGAAAGATTAGGAGTATCCGGAAACAGTGTGTCATCTTCACAACTTTCCCCTTGGATATTAAGAGGGGTTAGGAATGCAGAAACACCAGCTGGCAATAATGTATATACATTTCAGACCAAACATGTATACAGAGGTTATGTTATAGCTCTGTTTCATTCCATATTGTGTAACACAATATGCATAGCGGGCAAAAGGGGCACTGCATTGTCTTCAGATGGTGCCAGTTATTTTGACCAGCAATAATTGTCCTACTCCACAATGCTATTTACTCTAATACAAGTTATTTCAGTAGGTGGAGATACCATTACTTTCACTATCATTTGAGAATATAATCTGTTTTCCTACCCATAGAAAGAAGCCTAACCAGTCTGAATATCATATGTTTTCCCTCCCCATAGTAAGAGCTCTAACCAGTCTGAATATCATCTGTTTTCCCTCCCCATAGTAAGAGCTCTAACCAGTCTGAATATCATCTGTTTTCCCTCCCCATAGTAAGAAGCCTAACCAGTCTGAATATCATCTGTTTTCCCTCCCCATAGTAAGAGCTCTAACCAGTCTGAATATCATCTGTTTTCCCTCCCCATAGTGAGAGCTCTAACCAGTCTGAATATCATCTGTTTTCCCTCCCCATAGTAAGAGCTCTAACCAGTCTGAATATCATCTGTTTTCCCTCCCCATAGTGAGAGCTCTAACCAGTCTGAATATCATCTGTTTTCCCTCCCGATAGTAAGAGCTCTAACCAGTCTGAATATCATCTGTTTTCCCTCCCCATAGTAAGAGCTCTAACCAGTCTGCATGGCAAACACACCTGGGATTGTTCATCATGTCTTCACAGATGGCTGCTAGTTAGTGATGCAGCCCCAGTCTGTGTCTGTCTGTCTGTGCGTGTGTGCGTGTGTGCGTGTGTGTGTGTGTGTGTGTGTGCGCGCGTGTGTGCGTGCGTACGTGCGTGTGTGTGCGTGCGTGTGTGTGCGTGCGTGTGTGTACACTCCTATATATATGTATTTGTGTGCCTGAGAGAGAGAGTGGGGTTGGGATGATGGGAGTGTGTATGTCCTGAGGACATTCTTCAGTATGCCTTCCCCAAGTCCCCCAAGTTCCCCAAGTCCTGTTCTGCTGTTCCAGATAGACTCACTCATCCCCCTCCAAACCCCATAGTCAGACACACTAGATGGAAGGGAAATATATCTTTACTACCACTCTCTATGCTCCTAGGAAACCTCTGTGTGCTGTGCTATAGTGTCTCCCAGTGTATCGCAATCCACCTGACCTGGGTTCAAATACTATTTGAAATCTACCAAATACTTTAAGCGTTTGCCATAGCCTGTCTGGAGTGCCATATGGGCAGGGTTTGCACTTTCGGGAG
>NW_028163318.1:15000-64114 GCF_964263955.1 Coregonus lavaretus
CTACAGTATGATAACTGGCCCCATGTAGTTAAAGCAGACCATTCCTGACCAGGGTTCTACAGTATGATAACTGGCCCCATGTAGTTAAAGCAGACCATTCCTGACCAGGGTTCTACAGTATGATAACTGGCCCCATGTAGTGAAAGCAGACCATTCCTGACCAGGGTTCTACAGTATGATAACTGGCCCCATGTAGTGAAAGCAGACCATTCCTGACCAGGGTTCTACAGTATGATAACTGGCCCCATGTAGTTAAAGAAGACCATTCCTCAGGGTTCTACAGTATGATAACCGGCCCAATGTAGTTAAAGCAGACCATTCCTGACCAGGGTCCTACAGTATGATAACTGGCCCCATGTAGTTAAAGCAGACCATTCCTGACCAGGGTTCTACAGTATGATAACTGGCCCCATGTAGTTAAAGCAGACCATTTCTGACCAGGGTTCTACAGTATGATAACCAGCCCCATGTAGTTAAAGCAGACCATTCCTGACCAGGGTTCTACAGTATGATAACAGGCCCCATGTAGTGAAAGCAGACCATTCCTGACCAGGGTTCTACAGTATGATAACAGGCCCCATGTAGTGAAAGCAGACCATTCCTGACCAGGGTTCTACAGTATGATAACTGGCCCCATGTAGTGAAAGCAGACCATTCCTGACCAGGGTTCTACAGTATGATAACTGGCCCCATGCAGTTAAAGCAGACCATTCCTGACCAGGGTTCTACAGTATGATAACCGGCCCCATGTAGTTAAAGCAGACCATTCCTGACCAGGGTTCTACAGTATGATAACCGGCCCCATGTACTTAAAGCAGACCATTCCTGACCAGGGTTCTACGGTATGATAACAGGCCCCATGTAGTTAAAGCAGACCATTCCTGACCAGGGTTCTACAGTATGATAACAGGCCCTATGTAGTGAAAGCAGACCATTCCTGACCAGGGTTCTACAGTATTATAACTGGCCCCAAGTAGTTAAAGCAGACCATTCCTGACCAGGGTTCTACAGTATGATAACAGGCCCCATGTAGTGAAAGCAGACCATTCCTGACCAGGGTTCTACAGTATGATAACCGGCCCCATGTAGTTAAAGCAGACCATTCCTGACCAGGGTTCTACAGTATGATAACTGGCCCCATGTAGTTAAAGCAGACCATTCCTCAGGGTTCTACAGTATGATAACTGGCCCCATGTAGTTAAAGCAGACCATTCCTGACCAGGGTTCTACAGTATGATAACAGGCCCCATGTAGTGAAAGCAGACCATTCCTGACCAGGGTTCTACAGTATGATAACTGGCCCCATGTAGTGAAAGCAGACCATTCCTGACCAGGGTTCTACAGTATGATAACTGGCCCCATGTAGTTAAAGCAGACCATTCCTCAGGGTTCTACAGTATGATAACCGGCCCAATGTAGTTAAAGCAGACCATTCCTGACCAGGGTTCTACAGTATGATAACTGGCCCCATGTAGTTAAAGCAGACCATTCCTGACCAGGGTTCTAAAGTATGATAACTGGCCCCATGTAGTGAAAGCAGACCATTCCTGACCAGGGTTCTACAGTATGATAACCAGCCCCATGTAGTTAAAGCACACCATTCCTGACCAGGGTTCTACAGTATGATAACTGGCCCCATGTAGTGAAAGCAGACCATTCCTGACCGGGGTCCTACATTATGATAACTGGCCCCATGTAGTTAAAGCAGACCATTCCTGACCAGGGTTCTACAGTATGATAACCAGCCCCATGTAGTTAAAGCAGACCATTCCTGACCAGGGTTCTACAGTATGATAACTGGCCCCATGTAGCTAAAGCAGACCATTCCTGACCAGGGTTCTACAGTATGATAACTGGCCCCATGTAGTTAAAGCAGACCATTCCTGACCAGGGTTCTACAGTATGATAACTGGCCCCATGTAGTTAAAGCAGACCATTCCTGACCAGGGTTCTACAGTATGATAACTGGCCCCATGTAGTGAAAGCAGACCATTCCTGACCAGGGTTCTACAGTATGATAACTGGCCCCATGTAGTTAAAGCATACCATTCCTGACCAGGGTTCTACAGTATGATAACAGGCCCCATGTAGTTAAAGCAGACCATTCCTGACCAGGGTTCTACAGTATGATAACTGGCCCCATGTAGTTAAAGCAATCCATTCCTGACCAGGGTTCTACAGTATGATAACTGGCCCCATGTAGTTAAAGCAGACCATTCCTGACCAGGGTTCTACAGTATGATAACTGGCCCCATGTAGTTAAAGCAGACCATTCCTGACCAGGGTTCTACAGTATGATAACCGGCCCCATGTAGTTAAAGCAGACCATTCCTGACCAGGGTTCTACAGTATGATAACTGGCCCCATGTAGTTAAAGCAGACCATTCCTGACCAGGGTTCTACAGTATGATAACTGGCCCCATGTAGTTAAAGCAGACCATTCCTGACCAGGGTTCTACAGTATGATAACTGGCCCCATGTAGTGAAAGCAGACCATTCCTGACCAGGGTTCTACAGTATGATAACTGGCCCCATGTAGTTAAAGCATACCATTCCTGACCAGGGTTCTACAGTATGATAACAGGCCCCATGTAGTTAAAGCAGACCATTCCTGACCAGGGTTCTACAGTATGATAACAGGCCCCATGTAGTTAAAGCAATCCATTCCTGACCAGGGTTCTACAGTATGATAACTGGCCCCATGTAGTTAAAGCAGACCATTCCTGACCAGGGTTCTACAGTATGATAACTGGCCCCATGTAGTTAAAGCAGACCATTCCTGACCAGGGTTCTACAGTATGATAACCGGCCCCATGTAGTTAAAGCAGACCATTCCTGACCAGGGTTCTACAGTATGATAACTGGCCCCATGTAGTTAAAGCAGACCATTCCTGACCAGGGTTCTACAGTATGATAACCAGCCCCATGTAGTGAAAGCAGACCATTCCTGACAAGGGTCCTACAGTATGATAACTGGCCCCATGTAGTTAAAGCAGACCATTCCTGACCAGGGTTCTACAGTATGATAACTGGCCCCATGTAGTTAAAGCAGACCATTCCTGACCAGGGTTCTACAGTATGATAACTGGCCCCATGTAGTTAAAGCAGACCATTCCTCAGGGTTCTACAGTATGATAACCGGCCCCATGTACTTAAAGCGGACCATTCCTGACCAGGGTTCTACGGTATGATAACCAGCCCCATGTAGTTAAAGCAGACCATTCCTGACCAGGGTTCTACAGTATGATAACCAGCCCCATGTAGTTAAAGCAGACCATTCCTCAGGGTTCTACAGTATGATAACCGGCCCCATGTAGTTAAAGCAGACCATTCCTGACCAGGGTTCTACAGTATGATAACTGGCCCCATGTAGTTAAAGCAGACCATTCCTGACCAGGGTTCTACGGTATGATAACCAGCCCCATGTAGTTAAAGCAGACCATTCCTGACCAGGGTTCTACAGTATGATAACTGGCCCCATGTAGTTAAAGCAGACCATTCCTGACCAGGGTTCTACAGTATGATAACTGGCCCCATGTAGGTAAAGCAGACCATTCCTGACCAGGGTTCAACAGTATGATAACAGGCCCCATGTAGTGAAAGCAGACCATTCCTGACCAGGGTTCTACAGTATGATAACAGGCCCCATGTAGTGAAAGCAGACCATTCCTGACCAGGGTTCTACAGTATGATAACTGGCCCCATGTAGTTAAAGCAGACCATTCCTGACCAGGGTTCTACAGTATGATAACCGGCCCCATGTAGTTAAAGCAGACCATTCCTGACCAGGGTTCTACGGTATGATAACTGGCCCCATGTAGTTAAAGCAGACCATTCCTGACCAGGGTTCTACAGTATGATAACAGGCCCCATGTAGTTAAAGCAGACCATTCCTGACCAGGGTTCTACGGTATGATAACTGGCCCCATGTAGTTAAAGCAGACCATTCCTGACCAGGGTTCTACGGTATGATAACTGGCCCCATGTAGTTAAAGCAGACCATTCCTGACCAGGGTTTTACAGTATGATAACCGGCCCCATGTAGTTAAAGCAGACCATTCCTGACCAGGGTCCTACAGTATGATAACTGGCCCCATGTAGTTAAAGCAGACCATTCCTGACCAGGGTTCTACAGTATGATAACTGGCCCCATGTAGTTAAAGCAGACCATTCCTGACCAGGGTTCTACAGTATGATAACTGGCCCCATGTAGTTAAAGCAGACCATTCCTGACCAGGGTTCACAGTATGATAACTGGCCACATGTAGTTAAAGCAGACCATTCCTGACCAGGGTTCTACAGTATGATAACTGGCCCCATGTAGTGAAAGCAGACCATTCCTGACCAGGGTTCTACAGTATGATAACTGGCCCCATGTAGTTAAAGCATACCATTCCTGACCAGGGTTCTACAGTATGATAACAGGCCCCATGTAGTTAAAGCAGACCATTCCTGACCAGGGTTCTACAGTATGATAACAGGCCCCATGTAGTTAAAGCAATCCATTCCTGACCAGGGTTCTACAGTATGATAACTGGCCCCATGTAGTTAAAGCAGACCATTCCTGACCAGGGTTCTACAGTATGATAACTGGCCCCATGTAGTTAAAGCAGACCATTCCTGACCAGGGTTCTACAGTATGATAACCGGCCCCATGTAGTTAAAGCAGACCATTCCTGACCAGGGTTCTACAGTATGATAACTGGCCCCATGTAGTTAAAGCAGACCATTCCTGACCAGGGTTCTACAGTATGATAACCAGCCCCATGTAGTGAAAGCAGACCATTCCTGACAAGGGTCCTACAGTATGATAACTGGCCCCATGTAGTTAAAGCAGACCATTCCTGACCAGGGTTCTACAGTATGATAACTGGCCCCATGTAGTTAAAGCAGACCATTCCTGACCAGGGTTCTACAGTATGATAACTGGCCCCATGTAGTTAAAGCAGACCATTCCTCAGGGTTCTACAGTATGATAACCGGCCCCATGTACTTAAAGCGGACCATTCCTGACCAGGGTTCTACGGTATGATAACCAGCCCCATGTAGTTAAAGCAGACCATTCCTGACCAGGGTTCTACAGTATGATAACCAGCCCCATGTAGTTAAAGCAGACCATTCCTCAGGGTTCTACAGTATGATAACCGGCCCCATGTAGTTAAAGCAGACCATTCCTGACCAGGGTTCTACAGTATGATAACTGGCCCCATGTAGTTAAAGCAGACCATTCCTGACCAGGGTTCTACGGTATGATAACCAGCCCCATGTAGTTAAAGCAGACCATTCCTGACCAGGGTTCTACAGTATGATAACTGGCCCCATGTAGTTAAAGCAGACCATTCCTGACCAGGGTTCTACAGTATGATAACTGGCCCCATGTAGGTAAAGCAGACCATTCCTGACCAGGGTTCAACAGTATGATAACAGGCCCCATGTAGTGAAAGCAGACCATTCCTGACCAGGGTTCTACAGTATGATAACAGGCCCCATGTAGTGAAAGCAGACCATTCCTGACCAGGGTTCTACAGTATGATAACTGGCCCCATGTAGTTAAAGCAGACCATTCCTGACCAGGGTTCTACAGTATGATAACCGGCCCCATGTAGTTAAAGCAGACCATTCCTGACCAGGGTTCTACGGTATGATAACTGGCCCCATGTAGTTAAAGCAGACCATTCCTGACCAGGGTTCTACAGTATGATAACAGGCCCCATGTAGTTAAAGCAGACCATTCCTGACCAGGGTTCTACGGTATGATAACTGGCCCCATGTAGTTAAAGCAGACCATTCCTGACCAGGGTTCTACGGTATGATAACTGGCCCCATGTAGTTAAAGCAGACCATTCCTGACCAGGGTTTTACAGTATGATAACCGGCCCCATGTAGTTAAAGCAGACCATTCCTGACCAGGGTCCTACAGTATGATAACTGGCCCCATGTAGTTAAAGCAGACCATTCCTGACCAGGGTTCTACAGTATGATAACTGGCCCCATGTAGTTAAAGCAGACCATTCCTGACCAGGGTTCTACAGTATGATAACTGGCCCCATGTAGTTAAAGCAGACCATTCCTGACCAGGGTTCACAGTATGATAACTGGCCACATGTAGTTAAAGCAGACCATTCCTGACCAGGGTTCTACAGTATGATAACTGGCCCCATGTAGTTAAAGCAGACCATTCCTGACCAGGGTTCTACAGTATGATAACAGGCCCCATGTAGTTAAAGCAGACCATTCCTGACCAGGGTCCTACAGTATGATAACTGGCCCCATGTAGTTAAAGCAGACCATTCCTGACCAGGGTTCTACAGTATGATAACTGGCCCCATGTAGTTAAAGCAGACCATTCCTGACCAGGGTTCTGCAGTATGATAACTGGCCCCATGTAGTTAAAGCAGACCATTCCTGACCAGGGTTCTACAGTATGATAAACAACCCCATGTAGTTAAAGCAGACCATTCCTGACCAGGGTTCTACAGTATGATAACTGGCCCCATGTAGTGAAAGCAGACCATTCCTGACCAGGTTTCTACAGTATGATAACTGGCCCCATGTAGTTAAAGCAGACCATTCCTGACCAGGGTTCTACAGTATGATAAACAACCCCATGTAGTTAAAGCAGACCATTCCTGACCAGGGTTCTACAGTATGATAACTGGCCCCATGTAGTGAAAGCAGACCATTCCTGACCAGGGTTCTACAGTATGATAACTGGCCCCATGTAGTTAAAGCAGACCATTCCTGACCAGGGTTCTACAGTATGATAACTGGCCCCATGTAGTTAAAGCAGACCATTCCTGACCAGGGTTCTACAGTATGATAACTGGCCCCATGTAGTTAAATCAGACCATTCCTGACCAGGGTTCTACAGTATGATAACCAGCCCAATGTAGTTAAAGCAGACCATTCCTGACCAGGGTTCTACAGTATGATAACTGGCCCCATGTAGTTAAAGCAGACCATTCCTGACCAGGGTTCTACAGTATGATAACTGGCCCCATGTAGTTAAAGCAGACCATTCCTGACCAGGGTTCTACAGTATGATAACCAGCCCCATGTAGTTAAAGCAGACCATTCCTGACCAGGGTTCTACAGTATGATAACTGGCCCCATGTAGTGAAAGCAGACCATTCCTGACCAGGGTTCTTCAGTATGATAACTGGCCCCATGTAGTTAAAGCAGACCATTCCTGACCAGGGTTCTACAGTATGATAACTGGCCCCATGTAGTTAAAACAGACCATTCCTGACCAGGGTTCTACAGTATGATAACTGGCCCCATGTAGTTAAAGCAGACCATTCCTGACCAGGGTTCTACAGTATGATAATTGGCCCCATGTAGTAAAAGCAGACCATTCAAGACCAGGGTTCTACAGTATGATAACCGGCCCCATGTAGTTAAAGCAAACCATTCCTGACCAGGGTTCTACAGTATGATAACTGGCCCCATGTAGTGAAAGCAGACCATTCCTGAACAGGGTTCTACAGTATGATAACTGGCCCCATGTAGTTAAAGCAGACCATTCCTGACCAGGGTTCGACAGTATGATAACTGGCCCCATGTAGTGAAAGCTGACCATTCCTGACCAGGGTTCTACAGTATGATAACTGGCCCCATGTAGTTAAAGCAGACCATTCCTGACCAGGGTTCTACAGTATGATAACTGGCCCCATGTAGTTAAAGCAGACCATTCCTGACCAGGGTTCTACAGTATGATAACTGGCCCCATGTAGTTAAAGCAGACCATTCCTGACCAGGGTTCTACAGTATGATAACAGGCCCCATGTAGTTAAAGCAGACCATTCCTGACCAGGGTCCTACAGTATGATAACTGGCCCCATGTAGTTAAAGCAGACCATTCCTGACCAGGGTTCTACAGTATGATAACTGGCCCCATGTAGTTAAAGCAGACCATTCCTGACCAGGGTTCTGCAGTATGATAACTGGCCCCATGTAGTTAAAGCAGACCATTCCTGACCAGGGTTCTACAGTATGATAAACAACCCCATGTAGTTAAAGCAGACCATTCCTGACCAGGGTTCTACAGTATGATAACTGGCCCCATGTAGTGAAAGCAGACCATTCCTGACCAGGTTTCTACAGTATGATAACTGGCCCCATGTAGTTAAAGCAGACCATTCCTGACCAGGGTTCTACAATATGATAAACAACCCCATGTAGTTAAAGCAGACCATTCCTGACCAGGGTTCTACAGTATGATAACTGGCCCCATGTAGTGAAAGCAGACCATTCCTGACCAGGGTTCTACAGTATGATAACTGGCCCCATGTAGTTAAAGCAGACCATTCCTGACCAGGGTTCTACAGTATGATAACTGGCCCCATGTAGTTAAAGCAGACCATTCCTGACCAGGGTTCTACAGTATGATAACTGGCCCCATGTAGTTAAAGCAGACCATTCCTGACCAGGGTTCTACAGTATGATAACCAGCCCAATGTAGTTAAAGCAGACCATTCCTGACCAGGGTTCTACAGTATGATAACTGGCCCCATGTAGTTAAAGCAGACCATTCCTGACCAGGGTTCTACAGTATGATAACTGGCCCCATGTAGTTAAAGCAGACCATTCCTGACCAGGGTTCTACAGTATGATAACCAGCCCCATGTAGTTAAAGCAGACCATTCCTGACCAGGGTTCTACAGTATGATAACTGGCCCCATGTAGTGAAAGCAGACCATTCCTGACCAGGGTTCTTCAGTATGATAACTGGCCCCATGTAGTTAAAGCAGACCATTCCTGACCAGGGTTCTACAGTATGATAACTGGCCCCATGTAGTTAAAACAGACCATTCCTGACCAGGGTTCTACAGTATGATAACTGGCCCCATGTAGTTAAAGCAGACCATTCCTGACCAGGGTTCTACAGTATGATAATTGGCCCCATGTAGTAAAAGCAGACCATTCAAGACCAGGGTTCTACAGTATGATAACCGGCCCCATGTAGTTAAAGCAAACCATTCCTGACCAGGGTTCTACAGTATGATAACTGGCCCCATGTAGTGAAAGCAGACCATTCCTGAACAGGGTTCTACAGTATGATAACTGGCCCCATGTAGTTAAAGCAGACCATTCCTGACCAGGGTTCGACAGTATGATAACTGGCCCCATGTAGTGAAAGCTGACCATTCCTGACCAGGGTTCTACAGTATGATAACTGGCCCCATGTAGTTAAAGCAGACCATTCCTGACCAGGGTTCTACAGTATGATAACTGGCCCCATGTAGTGAAAGCAGACCATTCCTGACCAGGGTTCTACAGTATGATAACTGGCCCCATGTAGTTAAAGCAGACCATTCCTGACCAGGGTTCTACAGTATGATTACTGGCCCCATGTAGTTAAAGCAGACCATTCCTGACCAGGGTTCTACAGTATGATAACCAGCCCAATGTAGTTAAAGCAGACCATTCCTGACCAGGGTTCTACAGTATGATAACTGGCCCCATGTAGTTAAAGCAGACCATTCCTGACCAGGGTTCTACAGTATGATAACTGGCCCCATGTAGTTAAAGCAGACCATTCCTGACCAGGGTTCTACAGTATGATAACCAGCCCCATGTAGTTAAAGCAGACCATTCCTGACCAGGGTTCTACAGTATGATAACTGGCCCCATGTAGTGAAAGCAGACCATTCCTGACCAGGGTTCTTCAGTATGATAACTGGCCCCATGTAGTTAAAGCAGACCATTCCTGACCAGGGTTCTACAGTATGATAACTGGCCCCATGTAGTTAAAACAGACCATTCCTGACCAGGGTTCTACAGTATGATAACTGGCCCCATGTAGTTAAAGCAGACCATTCCTGACCAGGGTTCTACAGTATGATAATTGGCCCCATGTAGTAAAAGCAGACCATTCAAGACCAGGGTTCTACAGTATGATAACCGGCCCCATGTAGTTAAAGCAAACCATTCCTGACCAGGGTTCTACAGTATGATAACTGGCCCCATGTAGTGAAAGCAGACCATTCCTGAACAGGGTTCTACAGTATGATAACTGGCCCCATGTAGTTAAAGCAGACCATTCCTGACCAGGGTTCGACAGTATGATAACTGGCCCCATGTAGTGAAAGCTGACCATTCCTGACCAGGGTTCTACAGTATGATAACTGGCCCCATGTAGTTAAAGCAGACCATTCCTGACCAGGGTTCTACAGTATGATAACTGGCCCCATGTAGTGAAAGCAGACCATTCCTGACCAGGGTTCTACAGTATGATAACTGGCCCCATGTAGTTAAGACAGACCATTCCTGACCAGGGTTCTACAGTATGATAACTGGCCCCATGTAGTTAAAGCAGACCATTCCTGAGCAGGGTTCTACGGTATGATAACTGGCCCCATGTAGTGAAAGCAGACCATTCCTCAGGGTTCTACAGTATGATAACTGGCCCCATGTAGTTAAAGCAGACCATTCCTCAGGGTTCTACAGTATGATAACTGGCCCCATGTAGTGAAAGCAGACCATTCCTGACCAGGGTTCTACAGTATGATAACTGGCCCCATGTAGTTAAAGCAGACCATTCCTGACCAGGGTTCTACAGTATGATAACTGGCCCCATGTAGTTAAAGCAGATCATTCCTGACCAGGGTTCTACAGTATGATAACCAGCCCCATGTAGTTAAAGCAGACCATTCCTGACCAGGGTTCTACAGTATGATAACTGGCCCCATGTAGTTAAAGCAGACCATTCCTGACCAGGGTCCTACAGTATGATAACCGGCCCCATGTAGTTAAAGCAGACCATTCCTGACCAGGGTTCTACGGTATGATAACTGGCCCCATGTAGTTAAAGCAGACCATTCCTGACCAGGGTTCTACAGTATGATAACTGGCCCCATGTAGTTAAAGCAGACCATTCCTGAACAGGGTTCTACAGTATGATAATCAGCCCCATGTAGTTAAAGCAGACCATTCCTCAGGGTTCTACAGTATGATAACCAGCCCCATGTAGTTAAAGCAGACCATTCCTGACCAGGGTTCTACGGTATGATAACTGGCCCCATGTAGTTAAAGCAGACCATTCCTGACCAGGGTTCTACAGTATGATAACTGGCCCCATGTAGTTAAAGCAGACCATTCCTGACCAGGGTTCTACGGTATGATAACTGGCCCCATGTAGTTAAAGCAGACCATTCCTGACCAGGGTTCTACAGTATGATAACAGGCCCCATGTAGTTAAAGCAGACCATTCCTGACCAGGGTTCTACAGTATGATAACCAGCCCCATGTAGTTAAAGCAGACCATTCCTGACCAGGGTTCTACAGTATGATAACTTGCCCCATGTAGTGAAAGCAGACCATTCCTGACCAGGGTCCTACAGTATGATAACTGGCCCCATATAGTTAAAGCAGACCATTCCTGACCAGGGTTCTACAGTATGATAACTGGCCCCATGTAGTTAAAGCAGACCATTCCTGACCAGGGTTCTACAGTATGATAACTGGCCCCATGTAGTTAAAGCAGACCATTCCTGACCAGGGTTCTACAGTATGATAACTGGCCCCATGTAGTTAAAGCAGACCATTCCTGACCAGGGTTCTACAGTATGATAACTGGCCCCATGTAGTTAAAGCAGACCATTCCTGACCAGGGTTCTACAGTATGATAACTGGCCCCATGTAGTTAAAGCAGACCATTCCTGACCAGGGTTCTACAGTATGATAACTGGCCCCATGTAGTTAAAGCAGACCATTCCTGACCAGGGTTCTACAGTATGATAACTGGCCCCATGTAGTTAAAGCAGACCATTCCTGACCAGGGTTCTACAGTATGATAACTGGCCCCATGTAGTTAAAGCAGACCATTCCTGACCAGGGTGCTACAGTATGATAACCGTCCCCATGTAGTTAAAGCAGACCATTCCTGACCAGGGTCCTACAGTATGATAACTGTCCCCATGTAGTTAAAGCAGACCATTCCTGACCAGGGTTCTACAATATGATAACTGGCCCCATGTAGTTAAAGCAGACCATTCCTGACCAGGGTTCTGCAGTATGATAACTGGCCCCATGTAGTTATAGCAGACCATTCCTGACCAGGGTTCTACAGTATGATAAACAACCCCATGTAGTTAAAGCAGACCATTCCTGACCAGGGTTCTACAGTATGATAACTGGCCCCATGTAGTGAAAGCAGACCATTCCTGACCAGGGTTCTACAGTATGATAACTGGCCCCATGTAGTTAAAGCAGACCATTCCTGACCAGGGTTCTACAGTATGATAACTGGCCCCATGTAGTTAAAGCAGACCATTCCTGACCAGGGTTCTACAGTATGATAACTGGCCCCATGTAGTTAAAGCAGACCATTCCTGACCAGGGTTCTACAGTATGATAACCGGCCCCATGTAGTTAAAGCAGACCATTCCTGACCAGGGTTCTACAGTATGATAACTGGCCCCATGTAGTTAAAGCAGACCATTCCTGACCAGGGTTCTACAGTATGATAACTGGCCCCATGTAGTTAAAGCAGACCATTCCTGACCAGGGTTCTACAGTATGATAACCAGCCCCATGTAGTTAAAGCAGACCATTCCTGACCAGGGTTCTACAGTATGATAACTGGCCCCATGTAGTGAAAGCAGACCATTCCTGACCAGTGTTCTTCAGTATGATAATTGGCCCCATGTAGTTAAAGCAGACCATTCCTGACCAGGGTTCTACAGTATGATAACTGGCCCCATGTAGTTAAATCAGACCATTCCTGACCAGGGTTCTACAGTATGATAACTGGCCCCATGTAGTTAAAGCAGACCATTCCTGACCAGGGTTCTACAGTATGATAACTGGCCCCATGTAGTGAAAGCAGACCATTCCTGACCAGGGTTCTACAGTATGATAACCGGCCCCATGTAGTTAAAGCAGACCATTCCTGACCAGGGTTCTACAGTATGATAACTGGCCCCATGTAGTGAAAGCAGACCATTCCTGAACAGGGTTCTACAGTATGATAACTGGCCCCATGTAGTTAAAGCAGACCATTCCTGACCAGGGTTCGACAGTATGATAACTGGCCCCATGTAGTGAAAGCAGACCATTCCTGACCAGGGTTCTACAGTATGATAACTGGCCCCATGTAGTTAAAGCAGACCATTCCTGACCAGGGTTCTACAGTATGATAACTGGCCCCATGTAGTGAAAGCAGACCATTCCTGACCAGGGTTCTACAGTATGATAACTGGCCCCATGTAGTTAAGGCAGACCATTCCTGACCAGGGTTCTACAGTATGATAACTGGCCCCATGTAGTTAAAGCAGACCATTCCTGACCAGGGTACTACGGTATGATAACTGGCCCCATGTAGTGAAAGCAGACCATTCCTCAGGGTTCTACAGTATGATAACTGGCCCCATGTAATTAAAGCAGACAATTCCTCAGGGTTCTACAGTATGATAACTGGCCCCATGTAGTGAAAGCAGACCATTCCTGACCAGGGTTCTACAGTATGATAACTGGCCCCATGTAGTTAAAGCAGACCATTCCTGACCAGGGTTCTACAGTATGATAACTGGCCCCATGTAGTTAAAGCAGATCATTCCTGACCAGGGTTCTACAGTATGATAACCAGCCCCATGTAGTTAAAGCAGACCATTCCTGACCAGGGTTCTACAGTATGATAACTGGCCCCATGTAGTTAAAGCAGACCATTCCTGACCAGGGTCCTACAGTATGATAACCGGCCCCATGTAGTTAAAGCAGACCATTCCTGACCAGGGTTCTATGGTATGATAACTGGCCCCATGTAGTTAAAGCAGACCATTCCTGACCAGGGTTCTACAGTATGATAACTGGCCCCATGTAGTTAAAGCAGACCATTCCTGACCAGGGTTCTACAGTATGATAACCGGCCCCATGTAGTTAAAGCAGACCATTCCTCAGGGTTCTACAGTATGATAACCAGCCCCATGTAGTTAAAGCAGACCATTCCTGACCAGGGTTCTACGGTATGATAACTGGCCCCATGTAGTTAAAGTAGACCATTCCTGACCAGGGTCCTACAGTATGATAACTGGCCCAATGTCGTTAAAGCAGACCATTCCTGACCAGGGTTCTACAGTATGATAACTGGCCCCATGTAGTTAAAGCAGACCATTCCTGACCAGGGTTCTACAGTATGATAACTGGCCCCATGTAGTTAAAGCAGACCATTCCTGACCAGGGTTCTACAGTATGATAACCAGCCCCATGTAGTTAAAGCAGACCATTCCTGACCAGGGTTCTACAGTATGATAACTGGCCCCATGTAGTTAAAGCAGACCATTCCTGACCAGGGTTCTACAGTATGATAACCGGCCCCATCTAGTTAAAGCAGACCATTCCTCGGGGTTCTACAGTATGATAACAGGCCCCATGTAGTGAAAGCAGACCATTCCTGACCAGGGTTCTACAGTATGATAACCAGCCCCATGTAGTTAAAGCAGACCATTCCTGACCAGGGTTCTACAGTATGATAACCTGCCCCATGTAGTTAAAGCAGACCATTCCTGACCAGGGTTCTACAGTATGATAACTGGCCCCATGTAGTTAAAGCAGAATATTCCTGACCAGGGTTCTACAGTATGATAACTGGCCCCATGTAGTTAAAGCAGACCATTCCTGACCAGGGTTCTACAGTATGATAACTGGCCCCATGTAGTTAAAGCAGACCATTCCTGACCAGGGTTCTACGGTATGATAACCGGCCCCATGTAGTTAAAGCAGACCATTCCTGACCAGGGTTCTACAGTATGATAACTGGCCCCATGTAGTTAAAGCAGACCATTCCGGACCAGGGTCCTACTGTATGATAACTGGCCCCATGTAGTTAAAGCAGACCATTCCTGACCAGGGTTCTACAGTATGATAACTGGCCCCATGTAGTTAAAGCAGACCATTCCTGACCAGGGTTCTACAGTATGATAACTGGCCCCATGTAGTTAAAGCAGACCATTCCTGACCAGGGTTCTACAGTATGATAACTGGCCCCATGTAGTTAAAGCAGACCATTCCTGACCAGGGTTCTACAGTATGATAACCAGCACCATGTAGTTAAAGCAGACCATTCCTGACCAGGGTTCTACAGTATGATAACTGGCCCCATGTAGTGAAAGCAGACCATTCCTGACCAGGGTTCTACAGTATGATAACTGGCCCCATGTAGTTAAAGCAGACCATTCCTGACCAGGGTTCTACAGTATGATAACTGGCCCCATGTAGTTAAAGCAGACCATTCCTGACCAGGGTTCTACAGTATGATAACCAGCCCCATGTAGTTAAAGCAGACCATTCCTCAGGGTTCTACAGTATAATAAACAACCCCATGTAGTTAAAGCAGACCATTCCTGACCAGGGTTCTACAGTATGATAACTGGCCCCATGTAGTTAAAGCAGACCATTCCTGACCATGGTTCTACAGTATGATAACTGGCCCCATGTAGTTAAAGCAGACCATTCCTCAGGGTTCTACAGTATGATAACTGGCCCCATGTAGTTAAAGCAGACCATTCCTCAGGGTTCTAGAGTATGATAACTGGCCCCATGTAGTTAAAGCAGACCATTCCTGACCAGGGTTCTACAGTATGATAACAGGCCCCATGTAGTTAAAGCAGACCATTCCTGACCAGGGTTCTACAGTATGATAACTGTCCCCATGTAGTGAAAGCAGACCATTCCTGACCAGGGTTCTACAGTATGATAACTGGCCCCATGTAGTTAAAGCAGACCATTCCTGACCAGGGTTCTACAGTATGATAACTGGCCCCATGTAGTTAAAGCAGACCATTCCTGACCAGGGTTCTACAGTATGATAACTGGCCGCATGTAGTTAAAGCAGACCATTCCTGACCAGGGTTCTACAGTATGATAACCGGCCCCATGTAGTTAAAGCAGACCATTCCTGACCAGGGTTCTACAGTATGATAACTGGCCCCATGTAGTTAAAGCAGACCATTCCTGACCAGGGTTCTACAGTATGATAACAGGCCCCATGTAGTTAAAGCAGACCATTCCTGACCAGGGTTCTACAGTATGATAACCGGCCCCATGTAGTTAAAGCAGACCATTCCTCAGGGTTCTACAGTATGATAACCAGCCCCATGTAGTTAAAGCAGACCATTCCTGACCAGGGTTCTACAGTATGATAACTGGCCCCATGTAGTTAAAGCAGACCATTCCTGACCAGGGTTCTACAGTATGATAACTGGCCCCATGTAGTTAATGCAGACCATTCCTGACCAGGGTTCTACAGTATGATAACTGGCCCCATGTAGTTAAAGCAGACCATTCCTGACCAGGGTTCTACAGTATGATAACTGGCCCCATGTAGTTAAAGCAGACCATTCCTGACCAGGGTTCTACAGTATGATGACCAGCCCCATGTAGTTAAAGCAGACCATTCCTGACCAGGGTTCTACAGTATGATAACTGGCCCCATGTAGTTAAAGCAGACCATTCCTGACCAGGTTTCTACAGTATGATAACTGGCCCCATGTAGTTAAAGCAGACCATTCCTGACCAGGGTTCTACAGTATGATAACTGGCCCCATGTAGTTAAAGCAGACCATTCCTGACCAGGGTTCTACAGTATGATAACCGGCCCCATCTAGTTAAAGCAGACCATTCCTCGGGGTTCTACAGTATGATAACAGGCCCCATGTAGTGAAAGCAGACCATTCCTGACCAGGGTTCTACAGTATGATAACCAGCCCCATGTAGTTAAAGCAGACCATTCCTGACCAGGGTTCTACAGTATGATAACCTGCCCCATGTAGTTAAAGCAGACCATTCCTGACCAGGGTTCTACAGTATGATAACTGGCCCCATGTAGTTAAAGCAGAATATTCCTGACCAGGGTTCTACAGTATGATAACTGGCCCCATGTAGTTAAAGCAGACCATTCCTGACCAGGGTTCTACAGTATGATAACTGGCCCCATGTAGTTAAAGCAGACCATTCCTGACCAGGGTTCTACGGTATGATAACCGGCCCCATGTAGTTAAAGCAGACCATTCCTGACCAGGGTTCTACAGTATGATAACTGGCCCCATGTAGTTAAAGCAGACCATTCCGGACCAGGGTCCTACTGTATGATAACTGGCCCCATGTAGTTAAAGCAGACCATTCCTGACCAGGGTTCTACAGTATGATAACTGGCCCCATGTAGTTAAAGCAGACCATTCCTGACCAGGGTTCTACAGTATGATAACTGGCCCCATGTAGTTAAAGCAGACCATTCCTGACCAGGGTTCTACAGTATGATAACTGGCCCCATGTAGTTAAAGCAGACCATTCCTGACCAGGGTTCTACAGTATGATAACCAGCACCATGTAGTTAAAGCAGACCATTCCTGACCAGGGTTCTACAGTATGATAACTGGCCCCATGTAGTGAAAGCAGACCATTCCTGACCAGGGTTCTACAGTATGATAACTGGCCCCATGTAGTTAAAGCAGACCATTCCTGACCAGGGTTCTACAGTATGATAACTGGCCCCATGTAGTTAAAGCAGACCATTCCTGACCAGGGTTCTACAGTATGATAACCAGCCCCATGTAGTTAAAGCAGACCATTCCTCAGGGTTCTACAGTATAATAAACAACCCCATGTAGTTAAAGCAGACCATTCCTGACCAGGGTTCTACAGTATGATAACTGGCCCCATGTAGTTAAAGCAGACCATTCCTGACCATGGTTCTACAGTATGATAACTGGCCCCATGTAGTTAAAGCAGACCATTCCTCAGGGTTCTACAGTATGATAACTGGCCCCATGTAGTTAAAGCAGACCATTCCTCAGGGTTCTAGAGTATGATAACTGGCCCCATGTAGTTAAAGCAGACCATTCCTGACCAGGGTTCTACAGTATGATAACAGGCCCCATGTAGTTAAAGCAGACCATTCCTGACCAGGGTTCTACAGTATGATAACTGTCCCCATGTAGTGAAAGCAGACCATTCCTGACCAGGGTTCTACAGTATGATAACTGGCCCCATGTAGTTAAAGCAGACCATTCCTGACCAGGGTTCTACAGTATGATAACTGGCCCCATGTAGTTAAAGCAGACCATTCCTGACCAGGGTTCTACAGTATGATAACTGGCCGCATGTAGTTAAAGCAGACCATTCCTGACCAGGGTTCTACAGTATGATAACCGGCCCCATGTAGTTAAAGCAGACCATTCCTGACCAGGGTTCTACAGTATGATAACTGGCCCCATGTAGTTAAAGCAGACCATTCCTGACCAGGGTTCTACAGTATGATAACAGGCCCCATGTAGTTAAAGCAGACCATTCCTGACCAGGGTTCTACAGTATGATAACCGGCCCCATGTAGTTAAAGCAGACCATTCCTCAGGGTTCTACAGTATGATAACCAGCCCCATGTAGTTAAAGCAGACCATTCCTGACCAGGGTTCTACAGTATGATAACTGGCCCCATGTAGTTAAAGCAGACCATTCCTGACCAGGGTTCTACAGTATGATAACTGGCCCCATGTAGTTAATGCAGACCATTCCTGACCAGGGTTCTACAGTATGATAACTGGCCCCATGTAGTTAAAGCAGACCATTCCTGACCAGGGTTCTACAGTATGATAACTGGCCCCATGTAGTTAAAGCAGACCATTCCTGACCAGGGTTCTACAGTATGATGACCAGCCCCATGTAGTTAAAGCAGACCATTCCTGACCAGGGTTCTACAGTATGATAACTGGCCCCATGTAGTTAAAGCAGACCATTCCTGACCAGGTTTCTACAGTATGATAACTGGCCCCATGTAGTTAAAGCAGACCATTCCTGACCAGGGTTCTACAGTATGATAACTGGCCCCATGTAGTTAAAGCAGACCATTCCTGACCAGGGTTCTACAGTATGATAACTGGCCCCATGTAGTTAAAGCAGACCATTCCTGACCAGGGTTCTACAGTATGATAACTGGCCCCATGTAGTGAAAGCAGACCATTCCTGACCAGGGTTCTACGGTATGATAACTGGCCCCATGTAGTTAAAGCAGACCATTCCTGACCAGGGTTCTACAGTATGATAACCGGCCCCATGTAGTTAAAGCAGACCCTTCCTCAGGGTTCTACAGTATGATAACCGGCCCCATGTAGTTAAAGCAGACCATTCCTCAGGGTTCTACAGTATGATAACAGGCCCCATGTAGTTAAAGCAGACCATTCCTGACCAGGGTTCTACAGTATGATAACCGGCCCCATGTAGTTAAAGCAGACCATTCCTCAGGGTTCTACAGTATGATAACTGGCCCCATGTAGTTAAAGCAGGCCATTCCTGACCAGGGTTCTACAGTATGATAACTGGCCCCATGTAGTTAAAGCAGACCATTCCTGACCAGGGTTCTACAGTATGATAACTGGCCCCATGTAGTTAAAGCAGACCATTCCTCAGGGTTCTACAGTATGATAACCGGCCCCATGTAGTGAAAGCAGACCATTCCTGACCAGGGTTCTACAGTATGATAACTGGCCCCATGTAGTTAATGCAGACCATTCCTGACCAGGGTTCTACAGTATGATAACTGGCCCCATGTAGTTAAAGCAGACCATTCCTGACCAGGGTTCTACAGTATGATAACTGGCCCCATGTAGTTAAAGCAGACCATTCCTGACCAGGGTTCTACAGTATGATAACCGGCCCCATGTAGTTAAAGCAGACCATTCCTGACCAGGGTTCTACAGTATGATAACTGGCCCCATGTAGTTAAAGCAGACCATTCCTGACCAGGGTTCTACAGTATGATAACTGGCCCCATGTAGTTAAAGCAGACCATTCCTGACCAGGGTTCTACAGTATGATAACTGGCCCCATGTAGTTAAAGCAGACCATTCCTGACCAGGGTTCTACAGTATGATAACTGGCCCCATGTAGTTAAAGCAGACCATTCCTGACCAGGGTTCTACAGTATGATAACTGGCCCCATGTAGTTAAAGCAGACCATTCCTGACCAGGGTTCTACAGTATGATAACTGGCCCCATGTAGTTAAAGCAGACCATTCCTGACCAGGGTGCTACAGTATGATAACCGTCCCCATGTAGTTAAAGCAGACCATTCCTGACCAGGGTCCTACAGTATGATAACTGTCCCCATGTAGTTAAAGCAGACCATTCCTGACCAGGGTTCTACAATATGATAACTGGCCCCATGTAGTTAAAGCAGACCATTCCTGACCAGGGTTCTGCAGTATGATAACTGGCCCCATGTAGTTATAGCAGACCATTCCTGACCAGGGTTCTACAGTATGATAAACAACCCCATGTAGTTAAAGCATACCATTCCTGACCAGGGTTCTACAGTATGATAACTGGCCCCATGTAGTGAAAGCAGACCATTCCTGACCAGGGTTCTACAGTATGATAACTGGCCCCATGTAGTTAAAGCAGACCATTCCTGACCAGGGTTCTACAGTATGATAACTGGCCCCATGTAGTTAAAGCAGACCATTCCTGACCAGGGTTCTACAGTATGATAACTGGCCCCATGTAGTTAAAGCAGACCATTCCTGACCAGGGTTCTACAGTATGATAACCGGCCCCATGTAGTTAAAGCAGACCATTCCTGACCAGGGTTCTACAGTATGATAACTGGCCCCATGTAGTTAAAGCAGACCATTCCTGACCAGGGTTCTACAGTATGATAACTGGCCCCATGTAGTTAAAGCAGACCATTCCTGACCAGGGTTCTACAGTATGATAACCAGCCCCATGTAGTTAAAGCAGACCATTCCTGACCAGGGTTCTACAGTATGATAACTGGCCCCATGTAGTGAAAGCAGACCATTCCTGACCAGTGTTCTTCAGTATGATAATTGGCCCCATGTAGTTAAAGCAGACCATTCCTTACCAGGGTTCTACAGTATGATAACTGGCCCCATGTAGTTAAATCAGACCATTCCTGACCAGGGTTCTACAGTATGATAACTGGCCCCATGTAGTTAAAGCAGACCATTCCTGACCAGGGTTCTACAGTATGATAACTGGCCCCATGTAGTGAAAGCAGACCATTCCTGACCAGGGTTCTACAGTATGATAACCGGCCCCATGTAGTTAAAGCAGACCATTCCTGACCAGGGTTCTACAGTATGATAACTGGCCCCATGTAGTGAAAGCAGACCATTCCTGAACAGGGTTCTACAGTATGATAACTGGCCCCATGTAGTTAAAGCAGACCATTCCTGACCAGGGTTCGACAGTATGATAACTTACCCCATGTAGTGAAAGCAGACCATTCCTGACCAGGGTTCTACAGTATGATAACTGGCCCCATGTAGTTAAAGCAGACCATTCCTGACCAGGGTTCTACAGTATGATAACTGGCCCCATGTAGTGAAAGCAGACCATTCCTGACCAGGGTTCTACAGTATGATAACTGGCCCCATGTAGTTAAGGCAGACCATTCCTGACCAGGGTTCTACAGTATGATAACTGGCCCCATGTAGTTAAAGCAGACCATTCCTGACCAGGGTACTACGGTATGATAACTGGCCCCATGTAGTGAAAGCAGACCATTCCTCAGGGTTCTACAGTATGATAACTGGCCCCATGTAATTAAAGCAGACAATTCCTCAGGGTTCTACAGTATGATAACTGGCCCCATGTAGTGAAAGCAGACCATTCCTGACCAGGGTTCTACAGTATGATAACTGGCCCCATGTAGTTAAAGCAGACCATTCCTGACCAGGGTTCTACAGTATGATAACTGGCCCCATGTAGTTAAAGCAGATCATTCCTGACCAGGGTTCTACAGTATGATAACCAGCCCCATGTAGTTAAAGCAGACCATTCTTGACCAGGGTTCTACAGTATGATAACTGGCCCCATGTAGTTAAAGCAGACCATTCCTGACCAGGGTCCTACAGTATGATAACCGGCCCCATGTAGTTAAAGCAGACCATTCCTGACCAGGGTTCTATGGTATGATAACTGGCCCCATGTAGTTAAAGCAGACCATTCCTGACCAGGGTTCTACAGTATGATAACTGGCCCCATGTAGTTAAAGCAGACCATTCCTGACCAGGGTTCTACAGTATGATAACCGGCCCCATGTAGTTAAAGCAGACCATTCCTCAGGGTTCTACAGTATGATAACCAGCCCCATGTAGTTAAAGCAGACCATTCCTGACCAGGGTTCTACGGTATGATAACTGGCCCCATGTAGTTAAAGCAGACCATTCCTGACCAGGGTTCTACAGTATGATAACTGGCCCCATGTAGTTAAAGTAGACCATTCCTGACCAGGGTCCTACAGTATGATAACTGGCCCAATGTCGTTAAAGCAGACCATTCCTGACCAGGGTTCTACAGTATGATAACTGGCCCCATGTAGTTAAAGCAGACCATTCCTGACCAGGGTTCTACAGTATGATAACTGGCCCCATGTAGTTAAAGCAGACCATTCCTGACCAGGGTTCTACAGTATGATAACCAGCCCCATGTAGTTAAAGCAGACCATTCCTGACCAGGGTTCTACAGTATGATAACTGGCCCCATGTAGTATAAGCAGACCATTCCTGACCAGGGTTCTACAGTATGATAACCGGCCCCATCTAGTTAAAGCAGACCATTCCTCGGGGTTCTACAGTATGATAACAGGCCCCATGTAGTGAAAGCAGACCATTCCTGACCAGGGTTCTACAGTATGATAACCAGCCCCATGTAGTTAAAGCAGACCATTCCTGACCAGGGTTCTACAGTATGATAACCTGCCCCATGTAGTTAAAGCAGACCATTCCTGACCAGGGTTCTACAGTATGATAACTGGCCCCATGTAGTTAAAGCAGACCATTCCTGACCAGGGTTCTACAGTATGATAACTGGCCCCATGTAGTTAAAGCAGACCATTCCTGACCAGGGTTCTACAGTATGATAACTGGCCCCATGTAGTTAAAGCAGACCATTCCTGACCAGGGTTCTACGGTATGATAACCGGCCCCATGTAGTTAAAGCAGACCATTCCTGACCAGGGTTCTACAGTATGATAACTGGCCCCATGTAGTTAAAGCAGACCATTCCGGACCAGGGTTCTACTGTATGATAACTGGCCCCATGTAGTTAAAGCAGACCATTCCTGACCAGGGTTCTACAGTATGATAACTGGCCCCATGTAGTTAAAGCAGACCATTCCTGACCAGGGTTCTACAGTATGATAACTGGCCCCATGTAGTTAAAGCAGACCATTCCTGACCAGGGTTCTACAGTATGATAACTGGCCCCATGTAGTTAAAGCAGACCATTCCTGACCAGGGTTCTACAGTATGATAACCAGCACCATGTAGTTAAAGCAGACCATTCCTGACCAGGGTTCTACAGTATGATAACTGGCCCCATGTAGTGAAAGCAGACCATTCCTGACCAGGGTTCTACAGTATGATAACTGGCCCCATGTAGTTAAAGCAGACCATTCCTGACCAGGGTTCTACAGTATGATAACTGGCCCCATGTAGTTAAAGCAGACCATTCCTGACCAGGGTTCTACAGTATGATAACCAGCCCCATGTAGTTAAAGCAGACCATTCCTCAGGGTTCTACAGTATAATAAACAACCCCATGTAGTTAAAGCAGACCATTCCTGACCAGGGTTCTACAGTATGATAACTGGCCCCATGTAGTTAAAGCAGACCATTCCTGACCATGGTTCTACAGTATGATAACTGGCCCCATGTAGTTAAAGCAGACCATTCCTCAGGGTTCTACAGTATGATAACTGGCCCCATGTAGTTAAAGCAGACCATTCCTCAGGGTTCTAGAGTATGATAACTGGCCCCATGTAGTTAAAGCAGACCATTCCTGACCAGGGTTCTACAGTATGATAACAGGCCCCATGTAGTTAAAGCAGACCATTCCTGACCAGGGTTCTACAGTATGATAACTGTCCCCATGTAGTGAAAGCAGACCATTCCTGACCAGGGTTCTACAGTATGATAACTGGCCCCATGTAGTTAAAGCAGACCATTCCTGACCAGGGTTCTACAGTATGATAACTGGCCCCATGTAGTTAAAGCAGACCATTCCTGACCAGGGTTCTACAGTATGATAACTGGCCGCATGTAGTTAAAGCAGACCATTCCTGACCAGGGTTCTACAGTATGATAACTGGCCCCATGTAGTTAAAGCAGACCATTCCTGACCAGGGTTCTACAGTATGATAACTGGCCCCATGTAGTTAAAGCAGACCATTCCTGACCAGGGTTCTACAGTATGATAACCAGCACCATGTAGTTAAAGCAGACCATTCCTGACCAGGGTTCTACAGTATGATAACTGGCCCCATGTAGTGAAAGCAGACCATTCCTGACCAGGGTTCTACAGTATGATAACTGGCCCCATGTAGTTAAAGCAGACCATTCCTGACCAGGGTTCTACAGTATGATAACTGGCCCCATGTAGTTAAAGCAGACCATTCCTGACCAGGGTTCTACAGTATGATAACCAGCCCCATGTAGTTAAAGCAGACCATTCCTCAGGGTTCTACAGTATAATAAACAACCCCATGTAGTTAAAGCAGACCATTCCTGACCAGGGTTCTACAGTATGATAACTGGCCCCATGTAGTTAAAGCAGACCATTCCTGACCATGGTTCTACAGTATGATAACTGGCCCCATGTAGTTAAAGCAGACCATTCCTCAGGGTTCTACAGTATGATAACTGGCCCCATGTAGTTAAAGCAGACCATTCCTCAGGGTTCTAGAGTATGATAACTGGCCCCATGTAGTTAAAGCAGACCATTCCTGACCAGGGTTCTACAGTATGATAACAGGCCCCATGTAGTTAAAGCAGACCATTCCTGACCAGGGTTCTACAGTATGATAACTGTCCCCATGTAGTGAAAGCAGACCATTCCTGACCAGGGTTCTACAGTATGATAACTGGCCCCATGTAGTTAAAGCAGACCATTCCTGACCAGGGTTCTACAGTATGATAACTGGCCCCATGTAGTTAAAGCAGACCATTCCTGACCAGGGTTCTACAGTATGATAACTGGCCGCATGTAGTTAAAGCAGACCATTCCTGACCAGGGTTCTACAGTATGATAACCGGCCCCATGTAGTTAAAGCAGACCATTCCTGACCAGGGTTCTACAGTATGATAACTGGCCCCATGTAGTTAAAGCAGACCATTCCTGACCAGGGTTCTACAGTATGATAACAGGCCCCATGTAGTTAAAGCAGACCATTCCTGACCAGGGTTCTACAGTATGATAACCGGCCCCATGTAGTTAAAGCAGACCATTCCTCAGGGTTCTACAGTATGATAACCAGCCCCATGTAGTTAAAGCAGACCATTCCTGACCAGGGTTCTACAGTATGATAACTGGCCCCATGTAGTTAAAGCAGACCATTCCTGATCAGGGTTCTACAGTATGATAACTGGCCCCATGTAGTTAATGCAGACCATTCCTGACCAGGGTTCTACAGTATGATAACTGGCCCCATGTAGTTAAAGCAGACCATTCCTGACCAGGGTTCTACAGTATGATAACTGGCCCCATGTAGTTAAAGCAGACCATTCCTGACCAGGGTTCTACAGTATGATGACCAGCCCCATGTAGTTAAAGCAGACCATTCCTGACCAGGGTTCTACAGTATGATAACTGGCCCCATGTAGTTAAAGCAGACCATTCCTGACCAGGTTTCTACAGTATGATAACTGGCCCCATGTAGTTAAAGCAGACCATTCCTGACCAGGGTTCTACAGTATGATAACTGGCCCCATGTAGTTAAAGCAGACCATTCCTGACCAGGGTTCTACAGTATGATAACTGGCCCCATGTAGTTAAAGCAGACCATTCCTGACCAGGGTTCTACAGTATGATAACTGGCCCCATGTAGTGAAAGCAGACCATTCCTGACCAGGGTTCTACGGTATGATAACTGGCCCCATGTAGTTAAAGCAGACCATTCCTGACCAGGGTTCTACAGTATGATAACCGGCCCCATGTAGTTAAAGCAGACCCTTCCTCAGGGTTCTACAGTATGATAACCGGCCCCATGTAGTTAAAGCAGACCATTCCTCAGGGTTCTACAGTATGATAACAGGCCCCATGTAGTTAAAGCAGACCATTCCTGACCAGGGTTCTACAGTATGATAACCGGCCCCATGTAGTTAAAGCAGACCATTCCTCAGGGTTCTACAGTATGATAACTGGCCCCATGTAGTTAAAGCAGGCCATTCCTGACCAGGGTTCTACAGTATGATAACTGGCCCCATGTAGTTAAAGCAGACCATTCCTGACCAGGGTTCTACAGTATGATAACTGGCCCCATGTAGTTAAAGCAGACCATTCCTCAGGGTTCTACAGTATGATAACCGGCCCCATGTAGTGAAAGCAGACCATTCCTGACCAGGGTTCTACAGTATGATAACTGGCCCCATGTAGTTAATGCAGACCATTCCTGACCAGGGTTCTACAGTATGATAACTGGCCCCATGTAGTTAAAGCAGACCATTCCTGACCAGGGTTCTACAGTATGATAACTGGCCCCATGTAGTTAAAGCAGACCATTCCTGACCAGGGTTCTACAGTATGATAACCGGCCCCATGTAGTTAAAGCAGACCATTCCTGACCAGGGTTCTACAGTATGATAACTGGCCCCATGTAGTTAAAGCAGACCATTCCTGACCAGGGTTCTACAGTATGATAACTGGCCCCATGTAGTTAAAGCATTCGACTATAAGAAGCAGTGTTAGAGAAGTGGGGAACAGTGTCAGTAGGGAAGACTGCATCATCATCTGGAAAGCTTTGTGATGTAAAAAGGGCTTTCTAAAATAGATTTGATTGATTAATCAGACCCAGGCAGACCATTACAGGCTAGGTTGGTATATTTTATATGTATATTATAGCAGACGCTCTTATAAAGAGTGACTTACAATAGCTAATAGGGTTAAGTGCCTTGCTCAAGGGCACATTGACAGACTTTGCACATTTACATTTTAGTCATTTAGCAGACGCTCTTATCCAGAGCGACTTACAGTTAGTGCATACATTATTTTATCGAACCCACAACCCAGGCGTTGCAAACGCCATGCTCTACCAACTGAGCTACATCCCCTGCCGGCCACCTAGTCAGCTCTGGGATTCAAACCAGCAACCTTTCCGTTACTGGCCCAACTCTCTTAACCGCTAGGCTACCTACCGCCCTATAACAAATAAATGGTCCCACTAATATGAAATGTTTTTTTTGTGGCATTTTTTTTATGATTATACAGATAAAACAGACAGAACAGGTAGAGGGAAAAACACACATGTATCCCCTACCAGATCAAATCAAACCCACCCCAAACCCCCCCTGTGACACTCTGGCTCCGGGACTTTTATATTTGAGCCAGGGTGTATTTGTTTTGTTGGGGTTTGGTTTGGTTATGTTGGAATTTGGGTGTATTTCTATGTTTGCAGTTCTGTGGGGTTTATTTCTAGGTTTGGTCGATGACTCCCAATCGGAGGTAACGAGTGTCAGCTGTCGGCTCGTTATCTCTGATTGGGAGCCATATTTATTCTGATTGTTTTCCTGTGGGAATGGTGGGTTTTTGTTCCGTTTCAGTCATAGTCACTGTTGGACTTCACTATCGTCTTTTGTTTTGTATTTACGTGCTTTATCAATTAAAGTCATCATGTTCACTCAACGCGCTGCGTATTGGTCTGCTCCTGTTTTAGACGATCGTGACAGAAAAACCCACCACAAAAGGACCAAGCAGCGTGTCAAGCGGCAACAGGATTTATGGACGCCTATCAAGGATTCATGGACATGGGAGGAGATACTGGATGGAAAGGGTCCTTGGGCACAACCGGGAGAATATCGCCGCCCTCGTGAAGAGCTGGAGGCAGCTAAAGCCGAGAGGAGGTGGTATGAGGAGGCAGCACGGAGTCGAGGCTGGAAGCCCGTGGGTACTACCCAAAAATTTCTTGGGGGGGGGCTAAAAGGGAGTGTGGCGAAGTCAGGTAGGAGACCTGCGCCTACTCCCTGGACTGACCGTGGAGAGCGAGAGTACGGGCAGACACCGTGTTACGCAGTAGAGCGCATGGTGTCTCCTGTACGCAGGCATAGCCCGGTTCGGTACATTCCAGCTCCACGTATCGGCCGGGCTAGATTGAGCATTGAGCCGGATGTCATGAAGCCGGCCCAACGCATCAGGCCACCAGTGCGTCTCCTCGGGCCGGCTTACATGGCACCAGCCTTACGCATGGTGTCCCCGGTTCGCCTACATAGCCCGGTGCGGGTTATTCCTCCTTCCCGTACTGGTCGGGCGACGGGGAGTATACAACCAGGTAAGGTTGGGCAGGCTCAGTGCTCAAGGGAGCCAGTACGCCTGCACGGTCCGGTATTTCCGGCGCCACCTCCCCGCTCCAGTCCAGTACCACCAGTGCCTACACCACGCACCAAGCCTCCTGTGTGTCCCCAGAGTCCTGTGCGTCCTGTTGCTGCTCCCCGCACTAGCCCTGAGATGCGTGTCCTCAGCCCGGGACCACCAGTTCCGGCACCACGCACTAGGCCTTATGTGCGTCCCCAGGGTCCAGCATGCCCTGTTGCTACTCCCCGCACTAGCCCTGAGATGCGTGTCCTCAGCCCGGGACCACCAGTTCCGGCACCACGCACTAGGCCTTATGTGCGTCCCCAGGGTCCAGCATGCCCTGTTCCTTCTCCCCGCACTAGCCCTGAGATGCGTGTCCTCAGCCCGGGACCACCAGTTCCGGCACCACGCACCAGGCCTATAGTGCGTCTCGGCCGGCCAGAGTCTGCCGTCTGCCCAACGGCGCCTGAACTGCCCGTCTGCCCAACGGCGCCTGAACTGCCCGTCTGCCCAACGGCGCCTGAACTGCCCGTCTGCCCAACGGCGCTTGACCTGCCCGTCTGCCCAACGGCGCCTGAACTGCCTGTCTGCCCAACGCCGTCTGAACTGTCCGTCTGCCAAGCGCTGCATAAGCCGCCCGTCTGCCATGAGCCTTCAGAGCCGTCCGCCAGACCGGAGCCGCTAGAGCCTTCCGCCAGACAGGATCAGCCAGAGCCTTCCGCCAGACAGGATCAGCCAGAGCCTTCCGCCAGACAGGAGCCGCTAGAGCCTTCCGCCAGACAGGATCAGCCAGAGCCTTCCGCCAGACAGGATCAGCCAGAGCCTTCCGCCAGACAGGATCAGCCAGAGCCTTTCGCCAGACAGGATCAGCCAGAGCCTTCCGCCAGACAGGATCGGCCAGAGCCTTCTGCCAGACAGGATCAGCCAGAGCCTTCAGCCAGCCATGAGCAGCCAGATCCGTCGGCCAGCCATGAGCAGCCAGATCCGTCAGCCAGCCATGAGCAGCCAGATCCGTCAGCCAGCCATGAGCAGCCAGATCCGTCGGCCAGCCATGAGCAGCCAGATCCGTCGGCCAGCCATGAGCAGCCAGATCCGTCGGCCAGCCATGAGCAGCCAGATCCGTCAGCCAGCCATGAGCAGCCAGATCCGTCAGCCAGCCATGAGCAGCCAGATCCGTCAGCCAGCCATGAGCAGCCAGATCCTTCAGCCAGCCATGAGCCGTCCAGCCAGGATCCGCCAGAGCCGTCCAGCCAGGATCCGCCAGAGCCAGCCAGCCAGGATCCGCCATTGAGTCCGGTGCTGTCCCTTAGCCCGGTGCTGCCCCTTATCCTGGTGCTGCCCCTTAGTCCGGTACTGCCCCTTAGTCCGGTGCTGCCCCTTAGTCCGGTGCTGCCCGTTAGTCCGGTGCCGCCCCTTAATCCAGTGGGGTTTAGTTGGGGGGTGGTCATATGGAGGAGGCTACGGAAGCGGATAGTGACTAAGGTGGGGTGGGGACCACGACCAGGGCCAGAGCCGCCACCGTGGACAGACGCCCACCCAGACCCTCCCATAGACTGTATGCTGGTGCGCCCGGAGTTCGCACCTTTAGGGGGGGGTACTGTGACACTCTGGCTCCGGGACTTTTATATTTGAGCCAGGGTGTATTTGTTTTGTTGGGGTTTGGTTTGGTTATGTTGGAATTTGGGTGTATTTCTATGTTTGCAGTTCTGTGGGGTTTATTTCTAGGTTTGGTCGATGACTCCCAATCGGAGGTAACGAGTGTCAGCTGTCGGCTCGTTATCTCTGATTGGGAGCCATATTTATTCTGATTGTTTTCCTGTGGGAATGGTGGGTTTTTGTTCCGTTTCAGTCATAGTCACTGTTGGACTTCACTATCGTCTTTTGTTTTGTATTTACGTGCTTTATCAATTAAAGTCATCATGTTCACTCAACGCGCTGCGTATTGGTCTGCTCCTGTTTTAGACGATCGTGACACCCCCATGCTCCAACACAGCCCCACCCCAATACCAGACTTAAAGCAGGCATGATATATAATGAGTAATATAATCAAATAGTAAAATGAAAAAAAAAATAGTCAAAATAGTGATACAAATTGTAATTTGGGTTGGTTTATGGAGTTGTGAAATTAGCTGGGTCCATGTCTTCTACAAAGGATAGGGAAGGTTGCCAGATATTATAAAATGTAATTGCAGATCCCCTAACGGAGTAGCATATTTTCTCTAACTTGAGATGTTGCATAACTTCCTTTATCCAATGGTTAAAAGTAGGAGGAAACCGATCCTTCCACTTAAATAGTATAAGACGTCTAGCTAGAAGAGTATTAAAATCCAGCCTGTTGCCCATAGAGCTGTTTAGACGGGCCTCCTGTGGCATCTCTCCCTGTTGCCCATAGAGCTGTTTAGAGGGGCCTCCTGTGGCATCTCTCCCTGTTGCCCATAGAGCTGTTTAGAGGGGCCTCCTGTGGCATCTCTCCCTGTTGCCCATAGAGCTGTCTAGAGGGGCCTCCTGTGGCATCTCTCCCTGTTGCCCATAGAGCTGTCTAGAGGGGCCTCCTGTGGCGTCTCTCCCAATAATGAAACACAGGTTTTACAGGTTTCTCCAGTATCTTAGGAAACGTCTAAAAAAAATGGACATCCAGAAATCGGTCAATTTCGGCCATGTCCAAAACATGTGCAGTAAAGTACCATCAGCCTGCATACATCGGCCACAAGTGGGATCTATTTCTGGTCTAATCTTGGATCATTTTGCCTTTGACCAATGCAGCCGATGAACTATTTTTAAATTGAATTACAGCATGTCTTAGACATATAGATGAAGAATGTATTCTCTGAAGCACACTCTGCCAAATTTCATCTGAAAGTTGTTCACCCTAAATCCTCTTCCCATTGGTTCTGAAGAGAGTTAAGGGAATCCAGATTGTGTGAGTTTAATAACGTATAGATCAAGCTTATGCCCCCTTTGATATAAGGGTTCACTTTAAAAATAGAGTCTAGAAGGGATGTAGGTGGGCATGATGGGAAGTGACTAGAGTATGAAGATACAAAACTATGCAATTGTAGGTATCTAAAGAAATGGGATCTAGGAATATTCAACGTTTTTACTAACTGTTAAAAAGATGCAAAATCCATATCAATGTACAAGTCGTTCAGTGAGGAGATCCCTTTTCCAGACCAGATATGAAACGGCCGGTCTAATAATGATGGAGAGAATGTATGGTTCTTTAATAACGGGGTAGAAGTTGAAAATTCACTGAGACCAAACGATCGCCTGAACTGTTTCCAGATTTTTTGAGAATGTTCACAATAGGCTTTTTAGTCAGCTAAAGCAAGTTTTGAGCAGAGTAAGGCAGCTAAGGAGGTGGGGCCACGGGATGAACTCTCCAAGGTCAACCATTTCGAGCCTGTAACATCAGGGATTTCTGTCATCCAATATAGAATGATTCTTATATTAGCTGCCCAGTGTAAGGGTTGGTGTGAGGTGTGACCCCAGGTGCGGTGCAGGAGAGACAGTAGGCAGTAGGCAAGGATGGTGAAACAAGGATCTTTACTGGTGGTCCCAAAAGCCAGGATACAAAACAACAGACTATACATGAAAACAAATGAGGAGCACAAAGGTCTCCAAAAACAGTCTGACAACAAACAATACGAAATACTAACTCTGACTGGAAAAACACAATGACACAGGGAGAACACCTTCTCGAGTACTCCATCACGTGATCCGACACTAATACGTACTTCTTAAAATCAAGGAACTAGCAGAGAAAACTGAGCAAGGGAACACAGAGAAGTGAGGGCATAAATATACAGGTGAATCAGATAGCCACAGGTGACACCAATAGGCAGATAATTAGTCCCGACTGTGAGTGAGGAGGTGCCTATGGTTGTCGGAGGATGACACCTAGTGGGTCGCTCCGGAACTGCGACCCACTCCTGTAACAGCCCAGTAATAATATTGAAAGTTCGGAAGCGCTAGGTCACCCTGGGGGCGAGATCTCTGCAATACGCTTTCACGTATCCGAGGGTTTTTCTTGTTACAGATAAAAGCAGATATCAGTTTATCTATGGAGATTTTTTTTTTAAGTCAGAAAGATAGGAATACATTGAAATAAATATAACAATGTAGGTAATACATTCATTTTAACAGTGTTAATTCTTCAGCCCAAAGAAAGAGAAAGTAAATCCCAGCGTTCAAGATCCTGTTTCAGGTGGAGTGTCAATGGAGGGAAATTTGCTTTCTAGAGATCTTTGAAATCGTGTGTAACCCAAATTCCCAAGTATTTCAATTTCTGTGTACTCACTCTGAAGGACATATGACTAAAATAAGTTTGCACGGCAGAAGGATTAATAGGCATCAATTAACTTTTTTTGTAGATTAACCTTATACCCGGATATTTTACCAAATGTCTTTAGTAGAACCAGGATCTCTGGAAGACCAGTTAAAGGGTCAGACTTTAATAACATGTCATCCACGTAGAGTGAGACTTTATGCTCTAAGCCCCCTCTTCGAATACCTTTGATAGTGGTGTTATTACGTATTGCTATGGCTAAAGGCTCGATTGTGATGGCAAACAGCTGAGGCGATAGAGAACACCTCTGTCTCATGTTGAAGTTGGAGATCGGATGGAAGGTTTCTTATTATTTCTGCTGCAGACATAGTGGAGGAGTAAAGCCCTTTGATCAAGGACATCAAATTGGGACCGAATCCAAATTGTTTGAGAGTATAAAAAAGATAATTCCACTCCACACGATTTTATTTTTATTTAACCTTTATGTAACTAGGCAAGTCAGTTAAGAACAAATTCTTATTTACAATGATGGCCTACCAAAAGACAAAAGGCCTCCTGTGGGGACGGGGGCTGGGATTCAAAATAAAAATATAGGACAAAACACACATCACGACAAGAGAGACGCCACAACACTACATAAAGAGAGACACCACAACACTACATAAAGAGAGACACCACAACACTACATAAAGAGAGACACCACAACACTACATAAAGAGAGACACCACAACACTACATAAAGAGAGACGCCACAACACTACATAAAGAGAGACACCACAACACTACATAAAGAGAGACACCACAACACTACATAAAGAGAGACCTAAGACAACAACATAGCATGGCAGCAACACATGACAACACAGCATGGTAGCAACACAACATGACAACAACATGGTAGCAACACAACATGGCAGCAGCACAACATGGCAGCAGCACAACATGGTAGCAGCACAAAACATGGTACATACATTACTGGGCACAGACAACAGCACAAAGGGTAAGAAGGTTGAGACAACAATACATCACGCGAAGCAGCCACAACTGTCAGTAAGAGTGTCCATGATTGAGTCTTTGAATGAAGAGATGGAGATACATCTGTCCAGTTTGAGTGTTTTTTGCAGCTTTTCCCGTCGCCAGCTGCAGCGAACTGAAAAGAAGAGCGACCCAGTGATGTGTGTGTTTTGGTGACCTTTAACAGAATGTGACTGGCAGAACGGGTGTTGTATGTGGAGGATGAGGGCTGCAGTAGGTATCTCAGATGGGGGGGAGTGAGGCCTAAGAGGGTTTTATAAATAAGTATGAACCAGTGGGCCTTGCGACGAGTATACAGAGATGACCAGTTTACAGAGGAGTATAGAGTGCAGTGATGTGTCCTATAAGGAGCATTGGTGGCAAATCTGATGGCCGAATGGTAAAGAAAAATCTAGCTGCTCGAGAGCACCCTTACCTGCCGATCTATAAATTACATCTCCATAATCTAGCATGGGTAGGATGGTCATCTGAATCAGGGTTAGTTTGGTAGCTGGGGTGAAAGAGGAGCGATTACGATAGAGGAAACCAAGTCTAGATTGAACCTTAGCCTGCAGCTTTGATATGTGCTAAGAGAAGGACAGTGCTCCGTCTAGCCATACTCCCAAGTAATTGTATGAGGTGACTACCTCAAGCTCTAAACCCTCAGAGTTAGTAATCACACCGGTGGGGAGAGTGGCATTCTTTTTACCAAACCACATGACCTTTGTTTTGGAGGTGTTCAGAACAAGGTTAAGGGTAGAGAAAGCTTGTTGGACACTAAGAAAGCTTTGTTGTAGAGCGTTTAACACAAACTCCGGGGAGGGGCCAGCTGAGTATAAGACTGTATAATCTGCATGTAAATGGATGAGAGTGCTTCCTACTGCCTGAGCTATGTTGTTGATGTAAATTGAGAAGAACGTGGGGCCTAGGATCGAGCCTTGGGGTACTCCCTTGGTGACAGGCAGTGGCTGAGACAGCAGATGTTCTGACTTTATACACTGCACTCTTTGAGAGAGGTAGTTAGCAAACCAGGCCAAAGACCCCTCAGAGACACCAATACTCCTTAGCCGGCCCACAAGAATGGAATGGTCTACCGTATCAAAAGCTTTGGCCAAGTCAATAAAAATAGCAGCACAACATTGCTTAGAATCAAGGGCAACGGTGACATTACTTAGGACCTTTAAGGTTGCAGTGACACATCCATAACCTGAGTGGAAAACAGATTGCAGACCAGAGAGAATACTATAAACATCAAGAAAGCCAGTCAGTTGATTATTGACAAGTTTTTCCAACAGTTTTGATAAACAGGGCAAAATACTAATTGGCCTATAACAGTTAGGATCAGCTTGATCTCCCACTTTAAATAAAGGACGCACCGTGGCTGCCTTCCAAGGAATGTGAACCTCCCCAGAGAGGAGAGACAGGTTAAAACATTTCAGAGATAGGCTTGGCAATGATGGGGGCTGCAACCTTAAATTCGCTCGTAAATCTGTCTGGTCCAGGGGATTTACCACACTGCATAGATTTAATTGCCAACACAATCTCTTCTACAGAAAACTGTTCTTCCAATTCAGCAGCTATTTCAGGTTCAACTGTAGGAATATCTATGTTCTCAAAGAAGGTGTCGAGTAAGGTAGCATTACCAGCGGATTCCCAAGTGTATAATTGTGAGTAAAAGTTATAATAATATGCCATTTAGCAGACGCTTTTATCCAAAGCGACTTACAGTCATGTGCGCATAAATTTTTACGTATGGGTGGTCCCGGGGATCGAACCCACTACCCTGGCGTTACAAGCGCCGTGCTCTACCAGCTGAGCTACAGAGGACCACATTGAGCTACAGAGGACCACTTATGAAAGCATGAATTGATCTCTAAATGATCAATACATTTGTTACCCAGCTCGTCTGTTATCTCAGGGATGGTTTGATTTGCGGCTTTCTGATGCAGCTGGTGTGCTAGCGTTTTCCCTGATTTCTCTCCATGTTCATAATTTTGGTATCGAGATTTACTCATTCGATTTTCAGCTTGTCAAATTGAAAGAAGATCAAACTCTGTCTGAAGTGTCAAACGTTGTTTTAGTTAATCAGTGGATGAAGAATGTGAATATGCCATATCCAAATCCAAGATGTTGTTTGTAAGTTCCCCTAGGCGTTTGAATATTGTACTTCCTTAATCTTGCACTGTATTAAATAATTTGGCCACTTAGATAAACCTTCATTGAATCCCATACTGTTGTAGGAGACATTCCAGGGGTTTGATTAAACTCGAGAAATAGCTCAATTTGAGATAATATAAAAGCAACAAAGGTTTCTTCTGATAGCGGTGCTGAGTTAAGCCACCAAGGGCGATAAGCTGTGTATTTGGTATAAGATCCGAAATGACTATAGCTTGGTAATCACACTCCGTGATAAGTGGCTGAATCTATTGTCCAGGCGAAAAGTAGTCTATACGTGAGAAGGTCTTATGAACTGGCGAGAAAAAAGAATACTCCCTAGCTGTGGGATTGCGGAAATGCCACGCATCAGATATGCCATATGTCTTAAGAAATAGCTGAATTGTGAATACTATCGTTGATGAAGACGATAGCCTAGGAGAGCTACGGGCTCCTAACCAATTGTGCTATTGTGTGTGTTTTTTCGCGTTATTTGTAACTTATTTTGTACATAATGTTTCTGCCACTGTCTCTTATGACCGAAAAGAGCTTCTGGATATCAGAACAGCGATTACTCACCTCGTACTGGATGAAGATTTTTTCTTTACTCCACACACAGAGACGCATACAAAGCTCTCCCTCGCCCTCCATTTGGCAAATCTGACCATAACTCTATCCTCCTGATTCCTGCTTACAAGCAAAAACTAAAGCAGGAAGTACCAGTGACTCGTTCAATACGGAAGTGGTCAGATGACGCAGATGCTAAGCTACAGGACTGTTTTGCTAGCACAGACTGGAATATGTTCTGGGATTCTTCCGATGGCATTGAGGAGTATACCACCTCAGTCACTGGCTTCATCAATAAGTGCATCGATGACGTCATCCCTACAGTGAACGTTGGTACATACCCAAACCAGAAGCCATGGATTACAGGCAACATCTGCACTGAGCTAAAGGGTAGAGCTGCCGCTTTCAAGGAGCTTATAAGAAATCCCGCTATGCCCTCCGATTAACCATCAAACATGGAAAGCGTCAATACAGGACTAAGATTGAATCCTACTACACCGGCTCCGATTCTCGTCGGATGTGGCAGGGCTTGCAAACTATTACGGACTACAAAGGAAAGCACAGCCGCGAGCTGCCCAGTGACAAGAGCCTACCAGACGAGCTAAATGACTTCTATGCGCTCTTCGAGGCAAGCACCACGGAAGCATGCATGAGAGCACCAGCTGTTCCGAATGACTGTGTGATCACACTCTCCATAGCCGATGTGAGTAAGACCTTTAAACAGGTCAACATTCACAAGGCCGCAGGGCCAGACGGATTACCAGGACGTGTACTCCGAGCATTCGCTGACCAACTGGTAAGTGCCTTCACTGACATTTTCAACCTGTCCCTGACCGAGTCTGTAAGACCTACACGTTTCAAGCAGACCACCATAGTCCCTGTGCCCAAGAACACCAAGATAACCTGCCTAAATGACTACCGACCTGTAACACTCACGTCTGTAGCCATGAAGTGCTTTGAAAGGCTGGTCATGGATCACATCAACACTATTATCCCACCCCAATTTGCATACCGCCCCAACAGATCCACAGATGATGCAATCTCAATCGCACTCCACTCTTCCCTTTCCAACCTGGACAAAAGGAACACCTACGTCAGAATGCTATTCATTGACTACAGCTCAGCGTTCAACACCATAGTGCCCTCAAAGCTCATCACTATGCTAAGGACCCTGTGACTAAACACCTCCCTCTGCAACTGGATCCTGGACTTCCTTGGTGTCCACATCACCAACGAACTGTCATGGTCCAAACACACCAAGACAGGTGTGAAGAGAGCACGACAACGTGTATTCCCCCTCAGGAGGCAGAAAAGATTTGGCATGGGTCCTCAGATCTTCAAAAATTTATACAACTGCACCATCGACAGCATCCTGTCTGGTTTCATCACCGCCTGGTGTGGCAACAGCTCGGCCTCTGACCCCAAGGCACTACAGAGGGTAGTGCGTACGGCCCAGTACATCACTGGGGCCAAGCTTCCTGCCATCCAGGACCTCTATATCAGGCGGTGTCAGAGGAAGGCCCTAAAAATTGCCAAAGACTCCAGCCACCCTAGTCATAGACTGTTCTCTCTGCTACCGCACGGCAAGCGGTACCGGAGGGCCAAGTCTAGGTCCAAAAGGCTTCTTAACAGCTTCTACCCCCAAGCCATAAGACTCCTGAACAGCTAACCAAACAGCTAACCAAATGGCTGCTGCTACTCTCTGTTTATTATCAATGCATAGTCACTTTACCTCTACCTACATGTACATATTACCTCGACTAACCTGTGCCCCTGCACATTGACTCTGTAACGGTACCCCCTGTATATAGCCTCCCTACTGTTATTTTATTGTTGCTCTTTAATTATTTGCAATTTTAATTTTTTCTTATTTTTTTTCATTTTTATTTGTATTTATTTATTGTTTAATTCAGTTTATTTAGTAAATACTTTCTTAACACTTGTTTTTTCTTAAAACTGCATTGTTGGTTAAGGGCTTGTAAGTAAGCATTTCACTGTAAGGTCTACACCTGTTGTGTCTGGCGCATGTGACAAATAACATTTGATTTGATTTGATTTGAACACTTTCTCACAAACAGAAAGAAAAATGAACATTCCAAATAATTAAATTAAATTAAAATAAAATAAGAAGAATAAAAATAACTACAAGGCACAACCTCAACACCACAACCTCAACACCGCAACCTCAACACCACAACCTCAACACCGCAACCTCAACACCACAACCTCAACACCACAACTTCAACACCACAACCTCAACACCGCAACCTCAACACCACAACCTCAACACCGCAACCTCAACACCACAACCTCAACACCACAACTTCAACACCACAACTTCAACACCACAACCTCAACACCACAACCTCAACACCGCAACCTCAACACCACAACCTCAACACCACAACCTCAACACCGCAACCTGAACACCGCAACCTCAACACCACAACCTCAACACCACAACCTCAACACCACAACCTCAACACCACAACTTCAACACCACAACCTCAACACCACAACCTCAACACCACAACTTCAACACCACAACCTCAACACCACAACCTCAACACCACAACCTCAACAAGTAAACCACAACAATCAATGGAAACAACTGCAATCCTCAATGAATTCATTCAACACCAGAGTCCTAAACTGCCCTAGCGGCACCAGGGAATCAGGATGCAAGGAATTTTGTAGGTTATTCCAACAATGGGGGGCACTAAAACTAAAGGAGGATTGACCTACATTGGTGGAGACCAGAGGGACCTCAAGAGTTGACCAATCCTGTGATGGGGTTCGGTATCTCATTCTCTTAGTCGTTAGCAGCAAAGTCAGGTCAGTTGGAAGCTTGTGTAGTGGAGCTTTGGAAACAAAAAGGGAGTAATGAAGTGACCTACGGGACTTTAATGAGGACCAGACAACCTTTTGATACAGGATGCAGTGGTGAGTATTACAACTGTCCCCTGTGCTATGGTAGACGGCATCCAAATGTTTAAGAGTAGTGGCTGCTGCATTCTGGTTAATGGAGTCATTGTCTAGGATATCAATTCCTATATATTGGCCTGAATATTGACTAATGTTTAGCTTCTAGGTCATGGAAATAATGTTCTGTGTTGAATTTTATAATCTGGTTGAAAGATTGTTTAAAACTGTTTAGTTTATTTAACAATTTCAACCTGTTGTTAGATTATTTATTGGGTTCCAGTTCCGTCCTCATTGACAAAACAAGACTTTGCCATATAGTCTCTTGTCCTCCATATTGACATAGACTAAAGTCATGAAACTTTCAGAGGACTCTTTGCAGCAAGGATTTATACTACCAGCCAGTAGTGATGACATCCACACATGCACAGGCCCATGCACACGCACACACGCACGCACGCTCGCACACGCACACGCACGCACACACACACACACACACACACACACACACACACACACACACACACACACACACACACACACACACACACACACACACACACACACACACACACACGCACGCACACACACACACGCACACATGCACATACACACGCACACATGCACATACACACACACACACACTCGCACACACACACACACACACACACAGGCACACAGGCACACGCACGCACGCACACACACACACACTATAAACACCCTAGCTCCAGCCGGCCCGGAGTCTTCCTGTTCACACACACCCTGACAGGGCAGCAAACTATCCTAATTGGCCACATTCCTCTAATTATCCAATCATAGAGCCATAAGCAGGATCACACCTCATTAACAGGTCCCACCCCCTCACTGCCACTGGGTGCTCCCTCTCACCAAGGGCCAAATAATGTTCAGTAGTTGGAAAATGTTTAGAAACAGAGTGAAACGGAGAGGTACTACCTCTCACCATGGGCCAAATACTGTATACTGGGCCCTGTTCAGTAGGCGGAAAACTTTTAGAAACAGAGTGAAACGGAGAGGTACTACCTCTCACCATGGGCCAAATACTGTATACTGGGCCCTGTTCAGTAGGCGGAAAACGTTTAGAAACAGAGTGAAACGGAGAGGTACTACCTCTCACCATGGGCCAAATACTGTATACTGGGCCCTGTTCAGTAGGCGGAAAATGTTTAGAAACAGAGTGAAACGGAGAGGTACTACCTCTCACCATGGGCCAAATACTGTATGCTGGGCCCTGTTCAGTAGGTGTAAAACGTTTAGAAACAGAGTGAAACTGAGAGGTACTACCTCTCACCATGGGCCAAATACTGTATACTGGGCCCTGTTCAGTAGGCGGAAAACGTTTAGAAACAGAGTGAAACGGAGAGGTACTACCTCTCACCACGGGCCAAATACTGTATACTGGGCCCTGTTCAGTAGGCGGAAAAGGTTGAACCTTTCCACTCGTAGACAGAGGATAGAGTGAAACATGCACTAATCATCATGACCATACCTATCAGCCAGGGGATATCAAGGTCCCATCGTCCTTGTTGACACAAGGTAAAGGAAAAGGCAAGGACGTAGACAGAAGAAAACATGTAATTGGGCAAAGATCTATAATTGATAAGCGTTTGGTTCCTGCTGCAACAGAGACTCCAGAATGTTGGTGGAGGGATATCGGAGGGAGCAGGAAATCATTCATACCCGTCAGAGAGGTGGAGGGATATCGGAGTGAACGGGGCGGACAGTGGAGACGCGGTGCACAGATGTTTAGCACAGGTGTAGAGTGCATGGAGACGGTTAACGGGTTAGTGTACTTCGACCAGCTGACCGAATGAAAGGTCAGCGCTGTTGGAATCCACATGGTCATTACCACTATATCAGGAAAGTAGGAAAATAAAATAAAAAGCAGTGTGAGAAACAGTATTTCAACATGTTCTGGAGTGTACGTTTTATCTTCAATGTCTTCCGTCTTACTAATGTGTCTATACACACGGTAAGAGATCAATGGCGACCGTGGGGGATATAGCACAGGACGTCATCATTGGCACCCATTCAAAACAACAGGCCTGTCGCCATATTTCAAAATACAAAACGCAGGACAAACAAAGGTTGGAAAGCAAATGGCTAACTCCCAATATTTAGGGAACAGTAGGCTAGCCCATATCTTATTGGTGAGTGTGCATATTCAGTGTTTTTAATCATTGGGTCGGTGCCACTGGAAAGTTTTTTTTGGGGGACAATCATTTCCTTCTCCAGGCTAGAAAGATGTCATATTGTACAATGTTGGTCTACCCTTTTCATAGGCCTAGATTAAGAAAAGGATGTTATTTTTCATTTGTCTGTCAGTGTAGGCTACCCTGTCACTGTTGTTGTATAAAAAAAATGCTCTGCTAATGTCTCAAGCCAAATAAAGTGTAGAAGAATGAAAGCATGAAACTGATATAGTCAGTTTATGCTGACTCTATGCCGCTGCTCAATCAACCATGCATTGTTCAGAACCGTGATTTAGTTATATTAATAGGCTAAAGTATGACTATCCAATCTACTCATCGCATTAGGAATAGGAATTAGGAATCTTTCATCCGTCTGTAAATGCGATGATAGATGCATGCAATGCTTTATTTGACAGGTGCATTTTTACTATGATTTATTTTTCTTCCCCAAACTTGAAACTCACGCGCTGCCTATGCCAAGGAGACAGTGTGTCAGTGTACAAGTGAAGGAACAAAGCCATTCACAACCGCAGCCCCACGCTCCAGCTACAATTGTTCCGTTTGATGACTTTCTCTCTCTCTCACTCCCTCTTTCTTTCTCTCTCTCTTTCTCTCTGTCTGTCATCTGCTCCATGGTAACATGGTAATTATCGACTGTCAGCGCAAGGTGACTGTACATAATAGAGTATTGTCCCAACACAAGGTAGGCCTGTGGACTGACAATGGAGAAACTCAGAGGTTGTCTTCATAAAGACTCACAGCTGCATGCAGGCACACGCACACACGCACACACGCACACACACACACGCACACACGCACACACGCACACGCACACGCACACACACACACACACACACACACACACACACACACACACACACACACACACACACACACACACACACACACACACACACACACACACACACACACTCAACCCTCTGCTATTCAACCGCATCCAATAAACGCCTCTTTTGTTGTCATCTGCCACTAGAAAATAACGGCTGAGCTGTGCCCATTGTTATCATCGGCATAAAGACTGCTTTCTTTTTTTTTGTCAGAAGGATTTTTGTATGTTTTTTGTTTCAAAACTAGTTTTCCGGATCATGTTTTTAAGCAACGATGACTCGCTTTCATTGTTTGCAGTTCTGTTTTTGGTTGTTTTGCCAAGTCCCTTCGTCCACATGTGGTTAGTCCATTCTTGAGGCAGCTGGAGAGTGTGTGACTGTTTGATGTATTAGGTCTCAATACAGTGGGATGTTGCTGGGCAGCAGCGTGTAAGAGGGTCTGACAGCAGATGTGAGTGTGTTATAAGAGTCTCTGTTGACACACACACCCTGCTGTCAACAAAACACACACACACACACACATCAATACATATAGTAAATAATCCATTTTTAAAATAGCGTTTTGTCAAAAGATGCTAAAAGACAGGCTGTTTGTTTATGAGTCCCTGAACCTGACCGACCCTCCTCCCTCCAATCCTCCTCCCTTCTCTCTCCTCTCCCAGTGTCCCTCCTCCCTCCAATCCTCCTCCCTTCTCTCTCCTCTCCCAGTGTCCCTCCTCCCTCCAATCCTCCTCCCTTCTCTCTCCTCTCCCAGTGTCCCTCCTCCCTCCAATCCTCCTCCCTTCTCTCTCCTCTCCCAGTGTCCCTCCTCCCTCCAATCCTCCTCCCTTCTCTCTCCTCTCCCAGTGACCCTCCTCCCTCCAATCCTCCTCCCTTCTCTCTCCTCTCCCAGTGACCCTCCTCCCTCCAATCCTCCTCCCTTCTCTCTCCTCTCCCAGTGTCCCTCCTCCCTCCAATCCTCCTCCCTTCTCTCTCCTCTCCCAGTGTCCCTCCTCCCTCCAATCCTCCTCCCTTCTCTCTCCTCTCCCAGTGACCCTCCTCCCTCCAATCCTCCTCCCTTCTCTCTCCTCTCCCAGTGACCCTCCTCCCTCCAATCCTCCTCCCTTCTCTCTCCTCTCCCAGTGTCCCTCCTCCCTCCAATCCTCCTCCCTTCTCTCTCCTCTCCCAGTGTCCCTCCTCCCTCCAATCCTCCTCCCTTCTCTCTCCTCTCCCAGTGTCCCTCCATCCCGTCATCCCCAGGTCCTAATGTAACATGACACTGGCGGTCGCTACACGACATGCTGGCCGGCCGGAGCATTTAAGACCAATGAATATAATTTGCTCCTGGTCGGCAACCCACCGCTCTCAGACGATGCCACCGCCAGACCGAGTCAGCGTTCGCGCCTGTCATGTCTCCCTCCAACGTGACGACACACACACACACGCACGCACACACACACACGCACACACACACACACACACACACACACACACACACACACACACACACACACACACACACACACACACACACACACACACACAAACACACAGGGGGAAGGCTGAGGCCGTGACACACACACACACAGATTCTTCAATGTCGGATGAAGCCTAGAATGCACCCTCGAGAGCCAAAGACAACTGTACAAGACACTTACACATAACAACACACAGGCACACACTGAGGAGAACCACACAAACATCCCAGCCAAGGAGATCAAGCAGTCTGTGGTCTCTGTTGTTTCTATCAAATACACACCACATGGTGTTGGACTGTATGCAGTACCCACACTGACCCACTGTCTAAAACACCTCTCTCATTACTTGATAGCCAGAACCCACACTGACCCACTGTCTAAAACACCTCTCTCATTACTTGATAGCCAGTACCCACACTGACCCACTGTCTAAAACACCTCTCTCATTACTTGATAGCCAGTACCCACACTGAACCACTGTCTAAAATACCTCTCTCATTACTTGATAGCCAGTACCCACACTGACCCACTGTCTAAAACACCTCTCTCATTACTTGATAGCCAGTACCCACACTGACCCACTGTCTAAAACACCTCTCTCATTACTTGATAGCCAGTACCCACACTGACCCACTGTCTAAAACACCTCTCTCATTACTTGGTAGCCAGTACCCACACTGACCCACTGTCTAAAACACCTCTCTCATTACTTGGTAGCCAGTACCCACACTGACCCACTGTCTAAAACACCTCTCTCATTACTTGATAGCCAGTACCCACACTGACCCACTGTCTAAAACACCTCTCTCATTACTTGATAGCCAGTACCCACACTGACCCACTGTCTAAAACACCTCTCTCATTACTTCATAGCCAGTACCCACACTGACCCACTGTCTAAAACACCTCTCTCATTACTTGATAGCCAGTACCCACACTGACCCACTGTCTAAAACACCTCTCTCATTACTTGATAGCCAGTACCCACACTGACCCACTGTCTAAAACACCTCTCTCATTACTTGATAGCCAGTAACCACACTGACCCACTGTCTAAAACACCTCTCTCATTACTTGATGATCAGTACCCACACTGACCCACTGTCTAAAACACCTCTCTCATTACTTGACAGGTGTAAGCTCATTAGCAGGATTAAAGAGGGGGAGTTACCCTCTGTTCAGAGAGCAAGCCAGAGCACAGCAGGCCAGACCAGACCAGACCAGAGCAGACCAGAGCAGACCAGAGCAGAGCAGAGCAGAGCAGGCCAGAGCCATGATAAGCCCCTGTATAAGATGTCTTTACTCCCATCACTGGCTTAATACAGGACCTGGTAGATGATGTGAGTAGACTGTTTAACCTTCTGCTGGAATGGTATCAAATACATCAAACACATGGTTTCCTGGTGTTTGATGCCATTCCATTTGCTCCGTTCCAGCCATTATTATGAGCCGTTCTCCCCTCAGCAGCCTCCACTGTAGTGGACAGACCCCACCACCCCACCACCCCACCACCCCTCTCTCCTCCCCCCAGTGGACAGACCCCACCACCCCACCACCCCACCACCCCTCTCTCCTCCCCCCAGTGGACAGACCCCACCACCCCACCACCCCTCTCTCCTCACCCCAGTGGACAGACCCCACCACCCCACCACCCCTCTCTCCTCCCCCAGTGGACAGACCTCACCACCCCTCTCTCCTCCCCCCAATGGACAGACCTCACCACCCCTCTCTCCTCCCCCAGTGGACAGACCTCACCACCCCTCTCTCCTCCCCCCAATGGACAGACCTCACCACCCCTCTCTCCTCCCCCCAGTGGACAGACCTCACCACCCCACCACCCCTCTCTCCTCACCCCAGTGGACAGACCTCACCACCCCACCACCCCTCTCTCCTCCCCCCAATGGACAGACCTCACCACCCCTCTCTCCTCACCCCAGTGGACAGACCCCACCACCCCACCACCCCTCTCTCCTCCCCCCAATTGGACAGACCTCACCACACCACCACCCCTCTCTCCTCCCCCCAATGGACAGACCTCACCACCCCACCACCCCACCACCCCACCACCCCACCACCCCTCTCTCCTCCCCCCAATTGGACAGACCTCACCACACCACCACCCCTCTCTCCTCCCCCCAATGGACAGACCTCACCACCCCACCACCCCACCACCCCTCTCTCCTCCCCCCAATGGACAGACCTCACCACCCCACCACCCCAACACCCCTCTCTCCTCCCCCAGTGGACAGACCTCACCACCCCTCTCTCCTCCCCCAAGTGGACAGACCTCACCACCCCTCTCTCCTCACCCCAGTGGACAGACCTCACCACCCCACCACCCCACCACACCTCTCTCCTCCCCCCAATGGACAGACCTCACCACCCCACCACCCCACCACACCTCTCTCCTCCCCCCAATGGACAGACCTCACCACCCCACCACCCCTCTCTCCTCCCCCAGTGGACAGACCTCATCACCCCACCACCCCACCACACCTCTCTCCTCCCCCCAATGGACAGACCTCACCACCCCACCACCCCCACCACCCCACCACCTGGACTGGGGCAGAGGCTGGAGGATCAGGGCGGTGGTTAAGGCTGGTGGGGGGTGGAGGTGGAGCCGGGCAGTCAGGGTGGGAGGGTTGGAGGGTGGGAGGACTGGGGCTGGGGCTGGGGCTGGGTGCTGGGGCTGGGGCAGGGGCTGGAGGATCAGGGTGGTGGTTAAGGCTGGTGGGGGGTGGAGGGTGGGAGTTGCAGGATGAGAGCGGAGGTGGGGGCTTGAGGGCAAAGAGATCAACGGAGCGGAGAGTTGAGGAGAGGCCTAATGAACCCACCAAGCAGACCCCCGTCCATTAAGGAGTCCCAATTACCTGGCAGACCTGGCTGCCTCTACAGGCACCTGGTATGGGGTCTGTCTTAGTAATGCTAATGACTGCCAGTTATGGTGTGTATTTAGATCCAATGCTTATCAGGTACGTCCTCTCCAACATCACTTTAAAGATCCCTGTAATACTCATACAGGGCCATATCTTTTCATCTGATGAATCCAACTTACAAGTGAAACGAGCTTGGACTTCAATCACCTGAGATTAAATTGACAGTGAACAGGTATGGCAATATGCAGTAATCACTCTTTCATTGGAATAGTATTGGATTGGGTACTTGATGGATTGAAGCGTACGCGTTTTAAACCAAATTAAATTCACCCCAAGCCTGTTCTCTATGACTAACTTCCTTATTGAAGAACTAAACTTGTGTACTTCCTTATGTCATTTAATTGAAACAAATCACTCTCGGAGCAGGAAATCTTGAAGCAACTTTCCCGTATATATATCAAGAAAATCTATTTTGCTGCCAGACATTCAGGATATCAAAGCTAGATCTTAGATCTTAGATAGCAGGAGCCCTTGAATTTCTTATTTCATAAAATTAACGTTTATTAAGATAAACCGATGCTTTGATAAAAACGGAAGTGTGAGACAAGAGCAAACACAATCTTCTACCCTAGTTGAAGAGAGAGGGGTACTAAATCGCCCCCGGGCTCCCAAAGAGGCCAGCAAAGTTTTTCGGGGGAAAAATAATTGATTTTGTGGAAACCGTCAGAGAGTCGGAGACAGAGGGCCGGAGTTACTGTATCTGGCAGTAGAGTGCAAACACAAAATACGTCCCTGTCCTCTGATGGCTGGTGGGCCATTTTGCCAATAAATTACGTCATACCCATAACTCATAGCCATTTCATAGCAATTTCCCACATAAACCTCTGAAATATGAAACCGGACCGGGCAATTTGTGTTCTTCGGTCTGTCTGTGAAATGCTAAAAATATGTTTATCCTCCTCACAGTAATTTACAATATAATGAGGAGCACTTTGTTCCCAATCACTCCCTACTCCCTAAATAGTGCACTACTTTTGACCTGGACCCATAGGGAATAGGGTGCCATTTGGGACACAGGCTAGGACTAGACTGTCTGTTGTGAAGATATGTGGAAATGTCCGATTCCTCGTCAGGCTTCCTATAGAGTGGGAATATGTATTCTTCAACTATAACCTATGCGGGATTGAACAGTGTATTGATGAGCTGAATACATGTGGTGAATAAGAGGAATAAATGTAGCCGACGTCAGAACCGGCGCTCCTTTCAGTCGTCTGAAGAATCCGGAATCTTCTAGAAAAGAGAGAGCGGTAGTAATAGATGAGGACGGAGGACTGAGACAACCCAACCCTAACTGCCTGCTGTGCTGAACGTGGGTTCAAATCTCTGGTTCACAGGAGCAGAAGTGGACATTTTTTTACATTACATTTTTCAATGTATTCATTTAGCGGACACTCCTATACAGAGCGACCTACAGTGCATTCATCTTTAGATAGCTTGGTGAGACAACCACGTATCACAGTCACAGTACGTACACGTTTCCTAACTAAAGTAGTTATCAGCAAAGTCTGTGATAATCAGTAAAGACCAGTGTTAGTTCCCTTTCTTTTTGCTAGCTTATGATCAGGTCCTGTCCATGCAATGGATTCTGGAATACCTTGGAATAACATTGAAAACCGTGGAAAACCAGGGCAGGACTCCCATTATAAACGATAGCAGAAAAGCCATTGTGAAACTCATCAAGTTCATACTCATCATGATAGATTAACCACCCCTGTGGATGATGATCCCTGCTGTAACACTCTCCCTACCAAACATCCCTAAACAAACCCTCTTACCATTAAAAGCCCATGATGAATAAGTGAAGGGATAAAAGCTACATCGATACCATTGTAACAAGGCATTAAGCAGCCAGATAAATAAATCAGTGAGTGTATTCTTTCCTTCTACACTGAATCTATCTTAACGGAGCACGTAAAAATAGCTTAGACAGGGGCTAATTGTGCCTGTTGTTGAATAATGGATCAGGGAGAGGCGGAGAGGAGGAGAGGAGGAGAGGAGGAGAGGAGGATGGAGGGTAGGTGGGTGGGTGGGTGGGTGGGAGGAGAGGAGAGAGAGGGCCTTCCTGGAACTAGGGTAGGTAACGTCTGTTCTGTTCTTCTGTTCCCCAGCTACAACAGAACACACCGGTTCCTCTGCCTGCCTGCCTTCATTCGCCTTCAGGTAAAAAGTCTGCTATCCATCCACCCCCACCTCCTCCTCCTTCTCTCTCTCTCTCCTTCCCTCTTCTCCTCCTCCTCCCTTTCTTTCTCTTTCCTCTCTCTCTCTCTCTCTCTCTCTCTCTCTCTCTCTCGCTCTCTCTCTAACTCTCTCTCTCTCTCTCTCTCTCTCTCTCTCTCTCTCTCTCTCTCTCTCTATATATATATATATATATATATATATCTTTCCTCTCTCTCTCTCTCTCTCTCTCTCTCTCTCTCTCTCT